>NW_028317818.1:7607142-7910714 GCF_062004578.1 Staurois parvus
GAAGAGGTGGTAGAGGCGGACATCTTTGCCGGACCAAGGACGTGCAAACGTGGAGGCAAAAGCGGCGTGACCTGTCCAAGTTGCTGGTGCGGCTGTGACGGCACCACGTTCACCCAGTGGGCCGTAAATGACATGTACTGTCCCTGACCATAGTTACAGCTCCACACGTCGGCGCTGCCGTGCACTTTGGCAGAGACCGACATGCTCAAAGACTGGCCCACCATGTCTTCTACATGTGAATGCAGGGCTGGCACTGCCTTTTTGGCGAAGAAATGACGGCTTGGCACTCTCCACCGCGGCGCGGCACAAGCCATCATTTCTCTGAAAGGTGCTGAGTCCACCACTTGGAAAGGGAGGGACTGCAGCACCAGCAACTTGGACAGGAGGACGTTCAGCTTTTGCACCGTCGGGTGCGTGCTCGCAAACTGTTGTCTCTTGGAAACGGATTCCAAGAAAGACTGCTGACGGAATCCGTGAAGAGGAGTAGCAGGAGAAGGAGCATCTGAACGAGCGGAAGATGCCAACGAGCGACAACTCCCCTCAGCAGAGGTGTTGGAGCCTTGACTGGCTGATGGAGGGCGATTGACGTCGGGTGACGGAGCAAGTAACGGAGCGGGTGATGGAGCGGGGGCTGGGGCGGGCAGAACCGCCGTATCTTTATCACGGTTTTCCCAGGCCACCAAATGGCGACGCTGCATATGCTGCCGCAACGCTGTAGTCCCAACATGGGCCCCCTGGCCACGCTTGACTTTCTGGCCACATAGTCGACATACGGCTACGTTTAC
Organism: Staurois parvus; assembly: GCF_062004578.1. NCBI lineage: Eukaryota > Metazoa > Chordata > Amphibia > Anura > Ranidae > Staurois > Staurois parvus. Next base: position 7,607,928 of record NW_028317818.1, read on the forward strand.
TTCCTCGGGCGGCTTGACGAAAAATTGCCACACCGCCGAGTAGGAAACTTTGCCCCCGATACTCCTCACTGGCTGACTGCTGCTTCCTCCGTGCACACCGGCACCACTACTGGCCGTGGTGGTAGGCTGCAGTGGAGCTGGTGCTCTACTCCGTGGACGTTTGGCTCCACTGACACTGCTGCGACCCTGCTGCTGTCTCCTGGGCAACCCACCGACTGTTTTGCTCGCTGCCAAGCTGCCACCCTCTTCTCCTGATGATGCGGAAGAAATTGCCTGATGACGACGAGGCTGCCAAGTGCGATCAACCTCCTCATCATCAAGTAGGGTCTCCGCCTCACTACTAGCCCCCTCGGCTGCGTCTGGGTCAGGAGACAGACCTGTCTCTAGACCGGCTACCGAGCCACTCTCCTCGCCACTACTTCTTCGCCTGGCTGCTGAAAAGGCGGATGTCTCCCCCCGTTCCTGACCGCCCTCTGTTAGCTCTTCCTCACTGTACAGTGGGGCTGAGCCCACAGCATGCGATACTTCGCTTGGTGAGGGAACACCAAAGGACAGGGGCAGGTAGAGGACACGTGATTTCAGTGGGCTTGGTCCCGGGCCATGCCAACTAACGGTTGTGTCTGACGTACCCACCGACCGTTGGCTGTAGGTGTCAGAGGTGACCTGGGAAGAGGAAGACGACCGAGCCAACCAATCGACGACGGCAGGGTTGTCGGTGGAGACACGACCGCTGGATGACACCGGGAGCACTGGCCTCTGGCTGCGAATAGTGCTGCCTCGACCCCTTCCTCTGCTGCCACGTCTGCTCGCTCCTAAAACATTGCCTCCTCTGCCACTCCTCTGCATGTTGTCTGACATACTCTTTAATTAAACGATTATGTGTCCCTGAGTAACAATTCTGTGTCCCTGAGTAACAATTCTGTGTCTGTGCGAGTAACAATTCTGTGGCCCTAAGTAACAGTTCTGTGGCCCTCAGTAACAATTCTGTGTCCCTGATTAACGTTTCTGTGGCCCCAAGTAACAGTTCTGTGGCCCTCAGTAACAATTCTGTGTCTGTGCGAGTAACAATTCTGTGTCTGTGCGAGTAACAATTCTGTGGCCCTAAGTAAAGTTTCTGTGGCCCTAAGTAACAATTCTCTGGCACTCAGTAACAATTCTGTCTGTCCCTGAGTAACAATTCTCTGGCACTCAGTAACAATTCTGTCTGTCCCTGAGTAAAAATTCTGTGGCCCTAAGTAAAGTTTCTGGGGCCCTGAGTAACAATTATCTGGCACTCAGTAACAATTCTGTCTGTCCCTGAGTAACAATTCTCTGGCACTCAGTAACAATTCTGTCTGTCCCTGAGTAAAAATTCTCTGGCCCTAAGTAAAGTTTCTGTGGCCCTGAGTAACAATTCTCTGGCACTCCGTAACAATTCTGTCTGTCCCTGAGTAACAATTCTCTGGCACTCAGTAACAATTCTGTCTGTCCCTGAGTAAAAATTCTGTGGCCCTAATTAAAGTTTCTGTGGCCCTAAGTAACAATTCTCTGGCACTCAGTAACAATTCTGTCTGTCCCTGAGTAACAATTCTCTGGCACTCGGTAACAATTCTGTCTGTCCCTGAGTAACAATTCTCTGGCACTCAGTAACAATTCTGTCTGTCCCTGAGTAAAAATTCTGTGGCCCTAATTAAAGTTTCTGTGGCCCTAAGTAACAATTCTCTGGCACTCAGTAACAATTCTGTCTGTCCCTGAGTAACAATTCTCTGGCACTCCGTAACAATTCTGTCTGTCCCTGAGTAACAATTCTCTGGCACTCAGTAACAATTCTGTCTGTCCCTGAGTAAAAATTCTGTGGCCCTAAGTAAAGTTTCTGTGGCCCTGAGTAACAATTCTCTGGCACTCTGTAACAATTCTGTCTGTCCCTGAGTAACAATTCTCTGGCACTCAGTAACAATTCTGTTTGTCCCTGAGTAAAAATTCTGTGGCCCTAATTAAAGTTTCTGTGGCCCTAAGTAACAATTCTCTGGCACTCAGTAACAATTCTGTCTGTCCCTGAGTAACAATTCTCTGGCACTCCGTAACAATTCTGTCTGTCCCTGAGTAACAATTCTCTGGCACTCAGTAACAATTCTGTCTGTCCCTGAGTAAAAATTCTGTGGCCCTAATTAAAGTTTCTGTGGCCCTAAGTAACAATTCTCTGGCACTCAGTAACAATTCTGTCTGTCCCTGAGTAACAATTCTCTGGCACTCCGTAACAATTCTGTCTGTCCCTGAGTAACAATTCTCTGGCACTCAGTAACAATTCTGTCTGTCCCTGAGTAAAAATTCTGTGGCCCTAAGTAAAGTTTCTGTGGCCCTGAGTAACAATTCTCTGGCACTCCGTAACAATTCTGTCTGTCCCTGAGTATGAATTCCGTGGCCCTAACTAGCGTTTCTTTGTCCCTAAGTAAAGTTTCTGTGGCCCTCAGTAACAGTTCTGTGTCTGTGCGAGTAACAATTCTGTGTCTGTGCGAGTAACAATTCTGTGGCCCTAAGTAAAGTTTCTGTGGCCCTAAGTAACAATTCTCTGGCACTCCGTAACAATTCTGTCTGTCCCTGAGTAACAATTCTCTGGCACTCAGTAACAATTCTGTCTGTCCCTGAGTAAAAATTCTGTGGCCCTAAGTAAAGTTTCTGTGGCCCTGAGTAACAATTCTCTGGCACTCCGTAACAATTCTGTCTGTCCCTGAGTAACAATTCTCTGGCACTCAGTAACAATTCTGTCTGTCCCTGAGTAAAAATTCTGTGGCCCTAAGTAAAGTTTCTGTGGCCCAGAGTAACAATTCTCTGGCACTCCGTAACAATTCTGTCTGTCCCTGAGTATGAATTCTGTGGCCCTAACTAGCGTTTCTTTGTCCCTAAGTAACAGTTCTGTGGCCCTGAGTAACAATTCTGTGTCTGTGCGAGTAACAATTCTGTGGCCCTAAGTAACAGTTCTGTGGCCCTCAGTAACAGTTCTGTGTCTGTGCGAGTAACAATTCTGTGTCTGTGCGAGTAACAATTCTGTGGCCCTAAGTAACAGTTCTGTGGCCTTCAGTAACAATTCTGTGTCTGTGCGAGTAACAATTCTGTGTCTGTGCGAGTAACAATTCTGTGGCCCTAAGTAAAGTTTCTGTGGCCCTAAGTAACAATTCTCTGGCACTCAGTAACAATTCTGTCTGTCCCTGAGTAACAATTCTCTGGCACTCAGTAACAATTCTGTCTGTCCCTGAGTAAAAATTCTGTGGCCCTAAGTAAAGTTTCTGTGGCCCTGAGTAACAATTCTCTGGCACTCCGTAACAATTCTGTCTGTCCCTGAGTAACAATTCTCTGGCACTCAGTAACAATTCTGTCTGTCCCTGAGTAAAAATTCTGTGGCCCTAAGTAAAGTTTCTGTGGCCCAGAGTAACAATTCTCTGGCACTCCGTAACAATTCTGTCTGTCCCTGAGTATGAATTCTGTGGCCCTAACTAGCGTTTCTTTGTCCCTAAGTAACAGTTCTGTGGCCCTGAGTAACAATTCTGTGTCTGTGCGAGTAACAATTCTGTGGCCCTAAGTAACAGTTCTGTGGCCCTCAGTAACAGTTCTGTGTCTGTGCGAGTAACAATTCTGTGTCTGTGCGAGTAACAATTCTGTGGCCCTAAGTAACAGTTCTGTGGCCTTCAGTAACAATTCTGTGTCTGTGCGAGTAACAATTCTGTGTCTGTGCGAGTAACAATTCTGTGGCCCTAAGTAAAGTTTCTGTGGCCCTAAGTAACAATTCTCTGGCACTCAGTAACAATTCTGTCTGTCCCTGAGTAACAATTCTCTGGCACTCAGTAACAATTCTGTCTGTCCCTGAGTAAAAATTCTGTGGCCCTAAGTAAAGTTTCTGGGGCCCTAAGTAACAATTCTCTGGCACTCAGTAACAATTCTGTCTGTCCCTGAGTAACAATTCTCTGGCACTCAGTAACAATTCTGTCTGTCCCTGAGTAAAAATTCTGTGGCCCTAATTAAAGTTTCTGTGGCCCTAAGTAACAATTCTCTGGCACTCAGTAACAATTCTGTCTGTCCCTGAGTAACAATTCTCTGGCACTCAGTAACAATTCTGTCTGTCCCTGAGTAACAATTCTGTGGCCCTAATAACGTTTCTGTGGCCCTAAGTAACAATTCTCTGGCACTGAGTAACAATTCTGTCTGTCCCTGATTATGAATTCTGTGGCCCTAACTAGCGTTTCTTTGTCCCTAAATAACGATTCTGTGGCCCTCATTAACAAGTCTGTGTCCCTGAGTAATGGTTCTCTGTCCCTAAGTAACTTTTCTCTGTCCCCAATTATCGTTTCTGTGGCCCTAACTCTGTCCCTGTCCCTAGTACAGAGCGGTCTGCCTCTGTTCAATAACTGCAGGCAAATGAAGAATTTCAAAATGGCCGCTATTTATAGCTCGACCATTACACAGTGCTGGCTGGCTGGCTGCTGATAGGCTGATGCGATCACATGTAGTTGAGGTCAGCGCGCCTTGTCTGCGCGCCTTCCCAGACATCCCCGCTCCGTCGCCGCACATGTCAGCCGCCATTTTCTGAAAAATTTCGATTCGCGCGTCCGAATTAGGCTATTTTTCGGATTCGGCACGAATCGAAATTTTTCCGATATTCGACTCGAATTCCACTTCGGATACTTCGATTCGCTCATCTCTAGTTACAATGACTGAAGTGGGGGAATCTGGCTTAGTAGCTTTATTAGAGGTACCTCTTTATTGCATTCTGTTCTGACTCTGAGGTGATTTTTGGCTAACGCCCCTCAGAAGCAGAATCATACACTGGTGTGGGTAATACATTTCATTGATATAAGTTTATTTGTTTGATATCAGTTGTATTCTGCTTAAAGTGCGACTCTGCCATCAGGAGATTTTTGGCTGTGAAGCCCTCTAGTGGCAGACCAAATTTACTGCATTGCATAAAAGAAGAAAAGTAAGTTTTGAAGTTAAAAGGGGAACCCCACCCCTCTACACTGCATTTCATTCGCCATAAAATTGTTCTTGTTTCATTTAACCCTGTGTCAGCAAATTTCTTGGCGGGGTATTTGCTATTCATTACCAGTTGTGCCAGAGGGATTGGGTTTGCTTAGGGTTGGATCTATTGAGCGCAGGACCCATAATATATTCCAGCTTGTCCCAAGGGGCAGTGCTACATATTTTTTTTTTTTACTTTTTTAAAAATGTTTGTAAACTTTCCAGGCTGCGATTTTAGGGTCTCTCAAAATGCTATAGCCAGTTTCCTGACTACCTAACATCTTTCGAGACCCTGTATGAATGTGTACCCTAGTTTGTGTCACTGTCTGAGCTATCTGTCAAGGTGCTTTTGCTCTCTATGGGTACATATTCTAATGGCCTGATTTCACAAACGCTGTGGTTTTGTGTGCAATGTATCAGAAGTGACAGTGATCTACTGACACTGCCCTTTGTTAGGGGGGCATAGGGGCTAAACGCAGGTGCTGGCAGGTGTCTGGGCTGATCCTGCTAATGCTGCATTTTTAGGGACATAATACTATTGGTATTGGCTAGTATAGTTCTGATTTGAACAAAGATGCTGATCCATTCAGACACTATACTAGTAATGTAGGTGTATAGTTTGTCTGTGAGAGTGTGATTAAATGTGATAGTGAGAGTGTGGCAGGCAATATGATGCCATCAGGGAGGGATTCTAACTAATGCTAATGCTATCTGAAGTCACCCGTGACACTAATATAGTGATCAGTAAAATAATCTGTACACTGTACTAATGACTGGTGACAGGGCAGTGAAAGGGTTAACTGGGGGGTGATCAGGGGGTTAAACTGTGCCAAATCATTGGCCTGAACCTGATGACTGATTGGTGCTGTACCAAATCCCGGCCCAGGAACACACAGGGAATGTGGATCACATTTATAAGTGATTCTGCGAAGGGCGGCCTCCCTGCAGCAGTAAAGCTACAGGAGGCGGTTACCAATGTGGGAGGTGGAGACTCAGCTTCTTGTACAGATAGAAAGATCTGGAAGGGCTGGAACAGTGATAATAATGGGGAATTTTATTACCTATATACTACTATACTTTAATATACTATTTACTAATTATATTCCTGCAGAAGTCACATGATACAGCAACGATCTATGTATTATGCCTTAAGAGGGTTCATAGCTCTAGATATTTATGTGAGTGCAGTTTTATTATTTACTTCTTTGTGAAATAAAAATTGGTTGCACTGTGAAAGGCTTCTCTATTTATATTTGAGCACATCCCTGAGTTGGATAGTGTGTGGAACAGATACCCGCCACCCTTGATATGTAGAGAAGATGATGCTCACCAGCCTTGATATATAGAGGATTAGGATTGAGCGCTTTTCTGGCTGATTGGTCAATTTGTGGAGTTTAGCATACACGCTTGGTGGTGGTGACACAGTGGTGTACCAAGAGAAGGATTTCCTATCACTTTTATTTGATTACCGGTAAATGTTTAGTGGAACTTTTCACTGCCATGTGGGACTGTCATATTTTATTGATCACTGTGTTCTATTGTTCACCTTTTTAATTCTTTCATGTAAGGCACTACACCATGTTCCAAATTATTATGCAAATGACATTTTTCTCATTTACCTAAATAATTGATGTAAATAACAGTCAGCATAATTCTCATGTTATCAACTATTAAGAGTACAAGTCATATTTTACTGAACAAACCTCCTAATGATAACAGTATTTTTTTTAAACATAAAAAACTTACAATGCACTGTTCCAAATTATTACGCACAGTAAGTTTCAAAACACTCTATAGGTTGTAAAGAACTGAAATTTGTCATTTGTTGTGTTTGCAGCATATTTACTGAAATCAAAAACTATTTAAATCAAACTTTTAACAACATTTTAACTTTTTAAACCTTTTAACAGGTCATGTTACATTTTAACATAGGATCCCTTATTTGATAGCAGCTTCACAAGTCTTCCATCCATTGAACTTGTGAGTTTTTGGACAGTTTCTTCTTGAATTTGTTTGCAAGATGTCAGAATAGCCTCCCAGAGCTGCTGTTTGGATGTAAACTGCCTCCCACTCTCATAGATCTTTTGCTTGAGGATGCTCCAAAGGTTCTCAATAGGATTGAGGTCAGGGGAGGATGGAGGCCACACCATGACTTTCTCTCTCCTTTTATCCCCATAACAGCCATTGATGCAGAGGTATTATTTGCAGCATGAGATGGTGCATTGTCATGCATGAAGATGATTTTATTATGGAAAGCATAGTTCTTCCTTCTGTACCAGGGAAGAAAGTGGTCAGTCATAAACTCTACATACTTTGCAGAGGTCATCTTTACACCTTCGGAGCCCCTGAAAGGGCCGACCAGCTCTGTTCCCATGATTTTGGCCCAAAACATGACTCCACCACCGCCTTTCTGACGTCGCAGCCTTGTTGGAACGGGGTGGCCGTCCACCAACCATCCACTACTCCATCCATCTGGACATTCCAGGGTTGCAGGGCACTCATCAATGAACAGGACTGTTTGAAAATTAGTCTTCATGTATTTTTCTGCCCAATGCAGCCGTTTCTGCTTGTGAGCATTGGTTATTGGTGGCCGAATAGAAGGTTTATGCACAGTTGCAAGACTCTGGAGGACTGTACGCCTTGATGTCCGTGGGACTCCAGAGGCACCAACAGCTTCAAATATCTGTTTGCTGCTATGTAATGGTATTTTAGCAGCTGCTCTCTTGATCCGATGCATGGATCTGGCAGAAATCTTCCTCAATGTGCCTTTATCTGTACAAACCCATCTGAATCAGACATAAATCTCTTAATAGTGCGATGATCATGCTTAAGTTTTCATGAAATATCTAATGTTTTCATACCTCGTCCAAGGCATTGAACTATTTCACTCTTTTCGGCAGCAGAGAGATCCTTTTTCTTCCCCATATTGCTTGGAAATGGTGCTCTGCTTAATAATGTGGAACACCCTCCTTTAGTAGTTTTTCCTTAAATTGGGCTCACCTGCCAACCTAATTATCACCGGTGTCCGAGATTGTTTTCAGTGATCAAAAGAGCCCTGACACACAATGCCATCCATGAGTTAAACTGAAAAACAAAATATTTCATCTTTGTGACACTTAAATAGAATTTGCATAATCATTTGGAACAGGGTGTATATTGAGATTGTTCTCCAGTTGAATAGTGAGACACTTTTTGGTGCTTGCAGCTTTTAGGGTAGTCATTATTCCTTTGGCAGCATATAAGATTTTCTATATAGTGGGGAATTTTAACTACCCGAAAATTGACTAGAGTAATAGCACTACAGGAACAGTAAAAGGGCAGAAATTTATAAACCTAATACAAGACAATTTTATGGTTTTACTGTTATTTTATTGTTTATAGAGACCCAAACTAGAAATGATACTCTGCTGAACCCGTTACTCTCAAACCATGCAGAGCCTAATATGTTCATATAAAAGAACATCTGGGTAGCAGTGACCATAACTTAAATTAATTTAATTTAAGCAGTAAACAACAAACACATACTGGAAAGATATAAACACCTAATTGTACAAGATATATAGAGCTTTAAAGAACACAGCTTTCAAGAGCCAGTCATGACAGGTTTTGCATAATTACCCAAAGGGATAAGCGCAAAAAGTTTTCTCATGAGACAACAGAACGAACAATTTTTGTATCATCAGTACAGTATTCATCCATAAAAAAATCGAGTGACCAAGACCGTACATGCTCAGAAATGAAAGAATGCAATACAATACAATACAATACGATCCATTACATTATTGTGGGAACTTGTATTCTGTTCCAAGAATTTTTATAACTCTAGTAACCTATTAATTTTCGATATGAGACTAGCATGCAAGAAAAAAAGATCGTTCATCTCATTTTCTCATTGCATGTACAAGGCATTAGACTGGGAGGGAATTTAACCACTTCAATATCAGACAATTTTACCCCCTTCCTGCTCAGGCAAATTTTCAGATTTCAGCACTTCCACACTCTAAAAGACAATTACTCAGTCATGCAACACTGTGCCTAAATGAAATGTTTATTTTTTTTTGTAGACAGACGGCTTTTGGTGGTGTTTACTTGTCACTTTTTTATTATTTTTTTGCTACCAAAAATACCAAAATATTCCAACCCCCCCCCCCCCCAACACACACACACATTTTTCTTAGTTTATGTTATAACATTTTTCAAATAATCTTGCTTCATAAGGCCAAGTTGTATTCTGCTACATTCCTTTGGTGAAAAATAACTTTAATAAGGGTATATTATTTATTCTGTGTGAAAGTTATAGAGTCCGGGTGGCGGGGCCGGCTACAGAGGAGATGGCTGCTTGAGGAGTAAGCAATGTGGGGAAGCACACCACCACTCTGCAACCCTCTAGTGGAACATAAACACCTCCTGGACAATATGGGGAAGAGGAAGAGGGCCCTGCAAATTGACAGAATTCTTCTGTGCAGCTGGAGCTCTGGCATCTCAAGATGGTGCCGGCTGCAGTAAGTCACACACCTTCTCCATCAGTGGATCCCCACCTGGCTGTCACTACAGGGGAAGCAGCAGCTCATCAAATGAAGGAACTCTGCATCCTGTAAACTCCAGGATGTCTCCCTCTCATCAATATGCAGGTGAGCAGCCTAAAGGGGATAAATATGGGGACTCTACTAGAGAATTTATAGAATGCATTAATGGTTATCTCACCCTGGGCCAGTCAATATCTAATAAAATAATTAAGGACATGTTGGTGTCACTAAGGGGCTCCTTGCATAGAGATATGCTATCTATGGTTACTCAAATCAGATCAGAAGTAGATGTACTTGGTGAGAGAGTGAATCACACAGAAAACAAGATGGGGGAATTTTCAATAGCACACACCAAATTAGTGGATGCCCATAATGCAGCAGATGACGAGCTCAATGCTCTTAAACTGAAAGTTGCAGATCTAGAAGATAGCTCAAGGAGGAATAACGTTACATTTCGGGGCATATCTGAGACAATCCCTCCATCAGACCTCTGCAGATATATACAGCAATTCATTCTCTACCTTCTTACCTAATACTCCTATGCAGTAAATAACCATGGATAGAGCTTCAGATTCCCCAAGCCAGCATACTTTCCTGATAATGTACCTCACAATGTCATAGCCAGGATACATTTTTACCACGTTTGTCTTGCATTACGCAAGACAAACATCTCTTTTGCCTGAACCCTATACTAGCCTTGCTCTTTATGTACATTTGGCGCAGCATACTATGTTGGCCCATAAAAAAATTGGTCTCCCTCACGAAATTGTATCACAACAACAACCTCATATAATACTGGGGATTTCTGGCTAAGCTGCTGTAAACTTGGGAACAGAAAACCTACACAGTGACCTTGGTGGGTGAAGGTATGCGGCTTGTAAAATACTGGGGCATATTGAAAAGGCTGCACCAGCTAAAACATCAGGGGTGGAATCAATGTGGGAAAAAAACTCTCATTGAATTTGACACACAACTGAGTCATCACAAAGTCAATATGTGACAGGTGCTTAATAAATTCTGGTACACTCTGTTGCTCTAATGGGCAAATACCCCCTTACAAATCTACGGTATGATCCGCTTGTTGAGAGAACTCTCATGTTTTTTACTTGTTTATCTTTTTGTTACTGTTGGACTGTTTTTAGTTTATTTGAAGACACCTTTGATACCAAGTTACCACGCAAGACGTTCTTACAGATGAAGACACAATCCCTACAGGAACTATACCGATGATTGGCAATGGAAAAGAGTATATGGCCAAAAGTCGAAACATTCTTCATGTCCTGGGAGTATGACAACAACAAAACCAAGCGGCTCTTAAAGTTATCTCTCTGAATGCCCACAGTCTGAATAGCCCCTTCAAGCATAAAGCTACGTGGCAAGAAGCATAAAATCTCAAAGGAGATGTCATTTGTGTACAGGAAATGTATTTTCTAGCTGGTAAACTCCCAAATGCACACACAAATTGTTCCCTCACATTTTTATTGCAAATGCAGAAGTCAAGAAAAGAGGCACTTTAAAACTTGCCAACCGCACTATAGCTGAAAGAAAGCTACAGCGCGGTTGTCCAGTTCTGGGAGGGCGTCACATGACGTCCTCCCAGAATGCACCCTCCTGCACGCCCCCAGCGGCATGCACCCAGCGATCTCCATGATCGCCGTGTCCGTAGGACACAGCTGATCACATGATGTGTTAAAAGGCCAATCACAACGGCCTTTTCCCACGTGATCAGCTGTGTCCAATGACACAGCAGATCACTGGGTAAATGCAGTTGTCGGTTATCGGCTACACTTTCCTCATGCTGTCACAACATGAAGAAAGTACTGCCGGTAACCAGCAATTGTCAGAAAACAGATCGGCACTGATCATCAGGGCACTGATGATCAGTGCCGTGCAGTGCCACCAATCCTTGCCACCCATCTGTGCCCAGCAGTGCCACCCACAAATTCTAAGCAGTGCCACCCACCTGTGCCCAGCAGTGCCATCCACCTGTGTCCAGCAGTGCCTAGCAGTGCCACCCACATGTGCTCAACAGTGCCATCCACCAGTGCCCAGCAGTGCCCCCCATCAGTGCCACCCATAAGTACTGCCCAGTAGTGGCGCCAGTCAGTGCTGCCCATCAGTGCTGCCTATAAGTGCCCATCATTGCTGCATATCATTGCCACCTATCCGTGCCGCCTATCAGTGCTGCCTATCAGTGCCACCTCATCAGTGCTGCCTATCAGTGCTCATCAGTGCTGCCTATCAGTGCTTATCTGTGCTGCCTATCAGTGCAGCCTCATCAATGCACATCAGTGAAGGAGAAAACTACCTGTTTGCAAAATTTTATACATTTTTTTTCAAATTTTTTGTTCTTTTATTGTTTATAGCGCAAAAAAATGAAACACCCAGTGGTGAATAAATATGACCAAAAGACAGCTATATTTGTCTGAAAAAAATTATCAAAATTTCATATGGGTACAATGTTGCATGGCCGCGCAATTGTCATTCAAAGCGCAACAGCGCTGAAAGCTGAAAATTGGCCTGGGCAGGAATGAGGTATAAGTGCCCAGTAGGCAAGTGGTTAATAGACTGTATTAGAGAACAAAAAACAAAGCACACCAAGCTTGTACATTACCTCAGTAAACAAATTGTAAATTTATTGATAAATTATACTCACAAGAGTAGCAGTAAAAAAGGCATATAACATCCAAAACCAAACACAGGGTTAGGAGACACGTGCAAGTTCCATCAGGAAGGGAGATAAACTCTTGGTCAAGCTGACGTGTTTTGAAGGGGGGGTCCCTTCTTCCTCAGAGCTTATATGCCTTTTTTACTGCCACTCTTGTGAGTATAATTTATCAATAAATTTACGAATTGTTTACTGAGGTAATGCGCAAGGTTGGTGCACTTTGTTTTTTGTTCTCTACAACAACCTATATCGAGCTTCCCCAGGTTCATGTTAGAGCTGCATAACCTTCGATCAGTGTTGAATGAACATTTATCATTTTATTCGATTGGCCTTCTTCTGATCTGAGTCCCTGAGTGCAGGAGGCGGTGGATGTGTGTCAAGGGGTTAATAGCCATAAGGAACTCTATATCGTTCTTGCTTCACAAGTCTCTTCCTGTTCCTCAAGGATGGTCTGTTATTCTTGTGTGTGACATAAAGTGGGTGTAAAGGCTGAAGATTTGTTTACCTTCATGCATTCTATGCATTAGGCCATTGGGGGAGGGGCCAAGCCACACCTCCATGTGTGAATGGACACATGGAGCAGCAGGTGTCCCCATAGCAAGCTGCTTGCTGTAGGGGCACCTGATAGACAGGAGGAGCCAGGAGAGCCTGCGGGGAACCCAAGAAGAGGGGGATCCAGGCTGCTCTGTGCAAAACCACTGCCCATAGTAGGCAAGTATAGACTTGTTTGGTATTTTACAAAAAAAACCTTTAGAATTACTTTAAACAGTATTACTTATACTATTGAAAATATATATGCACTGAACAAAGGGCAGATCCCTTTTCTACATCGAATAATGAAGAAAATTCTAAATATATGCAAAGGTTTGTTACTTCTTTGTGGAAACTTTAACGCTGTTGTTAATAGGGACATGGACTCTTCCACCAGTTCCAGCACTTCATGTACCACCCTACAAGCATTTCTACATGGAGAGGATCTGTGCGACATATGGAGGTGTCTTAACCCAATGGAAAAGGACTACACCTATTATTCCATACCACATAACATCTACACACGTACAGACCTCTTTGTTTCAGACCTCCAGTTACTCCCCAAAGTGTCTCTAGCAAGGATCCATTCCATTTTATGGTCTGACCATGCACCCATCTAAATCAGTATCAATGAGACACACAAAGTCAATTCATCGTATATGTGGAGGAATAATACCTCTCTATTTTCTGCACTCCCAATTCGGGAGGATTTGAGACAGAAAATTAAGGATTTTTTTGCTTAGAAATGTTACACCTAATGTCTCTCTATTTTCAGTGTGGTGTGCGCACAAGGCCTTCTCCAGATGTCAGCTACTACAAACGGCGGCTAGGGAGAAGAAGCGTAAGATGCAGAATATGTCTGACCTTTAAAAAAAAATAAACCACTGGAATCTCAGCATAAAAAAAACATTGTCTATAGATAAGTCACACTTATCTCTCTTTGAAGTCACTACTAGACTCTCTTTGAAGTCACTACTGATTTCAGATTATGAAAAATTCCTGAGAAGGCTTAAAGCTTTACACTACTCCCAGGGCAACAAGACAGGTAAATTGTTGGCAAATTAAAACAACAACAAGTTAGAATCAAACTGTCTTCCATGCTCAATCCAATCACTCAAACTAAGGTGTTCCAACCAAAACAAATTGTAATACTTTCCAAAAATGTTAATCTATACAATCTCAAGCAAGATCCTCACACTCCACAACCAACCGAAGCATTGATATATAAATTCTTAAACTCAGTTTCTTTCCCGTCTTTATCTGGAGAGGATCTGACAAAGTTGAATTCTCCTACCACTGATGCTGAGAGCCTAGCTGTTTTAAAATCAATGCCAAACAACAAATCTTCAGGAGCTGATGGCTTCACAGCCAAATATTATAAAACCTACAAAGATGTTCTAGTACCACACTTAACACAAGTACTCAAACGAGCTGCATCCTCTGCATTCTTTCCCCAAAAAATGCTACAAGCTACTATTGTAGCATTGCCCAAACCAGTGAAGTCAACAAATTGTCCCCAACATTTTCATCCCATTTTCCATTTAAATTCGTACCTAAAAATTTATTCAAACCCACTTGCCAAGAGACTAGCTATAATCACTTCCTACCTTATCAAATCTGACCAGGTAGGTTATGTGAAAGGTAGAGAGGCCTCAGATGGTACCCATTGCATGTTTAATCTTCAGATAGCTGAACTGTGTAAAACAACTGCAGTGTTCCTCACTCTTGACAGGCTTTCGATAGTGTACATTTGGGGTACCTGCAAGCCACCTTGCATAAATTTGGTTTTCAGGGCTTTGTCCTTTTAGCTATCACTGCTTCATATGCTACTCCATTATGTCTAATATACTTTCAGACACTTTCCTTATCAGTAATGGAACTAGACTTTGTTGGACTCTGTCTCCTTTAACCATTTCAATACCGGGCACTTTTACCCCCTTCCTGTCCAGGCCAATTATCAGCTTTCAGTGTGGTCCCACTTTAAATGAGACTTATGTGGTTATGCAACACTCATACACATTTTTGGTATTTAATCACCACTGAGTTTTTTATTTTTTGCTAAATAAACAAAAAAAACCTGAAACTTTTGAAAAGTTTTTCTTTGTGTCTGTTATAAAATTTTGCAAATAAATAACATTTCTTCATAACTTTAGATCAAAATGTATTCTGCTACATTTCTTTGGTGAAAATACCCCAAATTAATATACAGTCAGGTCCATAAATATTGGGACATCGATACAATTCTAACATTTTTGGCTCTATACACCACCACAATGGATTTGAAATGAAACGAACAAGATGTGCTTTAACTGCAGACTGTCAGCTTTAATTTGAGGGTATTTACATCCAAATCAGGTGAACGGTGTAGGAATTACAACAGTCCCAGAACTGTCATTAATAGTCTATTTCTGACAGTTCCATGACATTCCCTCCATACAGCGGTTGAAACAGCTGTATGGAGTGATTGTCCCAGAACTGTCAGAAATAGTCTATTTCTGACAGTTCTGGGACATTCACTCCATACAGCTGTTTCAACCGCTGTATGGAGGGAATGTCATGGAACTGTCAGAAATAGACTATTAATGACAGTTCTGGGACTGTCCTTCCATACAGCGGTTGAAACATTGTATGTATTTGTTTCCATAAATGGATCCATTTATGGAAACAAATACATACAATGTTTCAACCGCTGTATGGAAGGACAGTCCCAGAACTGTCATTAATAGTCTATTTCTGACAGTTCTATGACATTCCCTCCATACAGCGGTTGAAACAGCTGTATGGAGTGAATGTCCCAGAACTGTCAGAAATAGACTATTTATGACAGTTCTGGGACTGTCCTTCCATACAGCGGTTGAAACATTGTATCTATTTTTTTCCATAAATGACATTCTGCAAATACACTTAGAGGAGCGCTGCAGATACACTTTTTGCCGGCTTGGAATTAATCTTATTTTCATCCTACTTCTTCTTCTTCATCCTCATCCTCATAAGAAGAAAAAGAAGAAGTAGGATGAAAATAAGAATAATTCCAGCTTGGAATTATTCTTATTTTCATCCTACTTCTTCTTCTTCTTCTTCTTCTTCATCCTCATCCTCATCCTCTTCTTCTTCTTCTGAGGATGAGGATGAGGATGAAGAAGAAGAAGAAGAAGAAGAAGTAGGATGAAAATAAGATTAATTCCAAGCCGGCAAAAAGTGTATGTGCAGAGCTCCTCTAAGTGTATCTGCAGAATAGAGGAACTCTGCACATACACTTTTTGCCGGCTTGCAATTATTCTTATTTTCATCCTACTTCTTCTTCTTCTTCTTCTTCTTCTTCATCCTCTTCTTCTTCTTCTGAGGATGAGGATAAAGAAGAAGAAGAAGAAGAAGAAGTAGGATGAAAATAAGATTAATTCCAAACAGGCAAAAAGTGTATGTGCAGAGCTCCTCTAAGTGTATCTGCAGAATAGAGGAACTCTGCACATACACTTTTTGCCGGCTTGGAATTATTCTTATTTTCATCCTACTGCTTCTTCTTCTTCTTCATCCTCATCCTCATCCTCAGAAGAAGAGGATGAGGATGAGGATGAAGAAGAAGAAGAAGAAGAAGAAGAAGTAGGATGAAAAGAAGAATAATTCCAAGCCGGCAAAAAGTGTATGTGCAGAGTTCCTCTATTTCTGACAGTTCTCTCACAGCTTCTTCACATGTACAGCGGTTGAAACATCTGTATCCTAAATGGAAACTAATAGATACAAATTGTATCTATTAGTTTCCATTTAGGATACAGATGTTTCAACCGCTGTACATGTGAAGAAGCTGTGAGAGAACTGTCAGAAATAGAGGAACTCTGCACATACACTTTTTGCCGGCTTGGAATTATTCTTCTTTTCATCCTACTTCTTCTTCTTCTTCTTCATCCTCATCCTCATCCTCTTCTTCTGAGGATGAAGATGAAGAAGAAGAAGAACTAGGATGAAAAGAAGAATAATTCCAAGCCGGCAAAAAGTGTATGTGCAGAGTTCCTCTATTTCTGACAGTTCTCTCACAGCTTCTTCACATGAACAGTGGTTGAAACATCTGTATCCTAAATGTAAACTAATAGATACAATGTTTCAACCGCTAAACATGTGTTCCTTCTGTCAGAGAACTGTCAGAAATAGCGGAGCTCACTGCAGGGACACTTTTGCCGGCTGATCGGGAAATGTTCGATTCGCGCACCCGAAGTAGGCAAAATTTCGGTTTCGCCGCGAATCGAATATTTCCTGAAATTCGACTCGAATTCCGGTTCGCCTGGTTCGATTCGCTCATCTCTATTGTTAATAATGCAAACAAGGTCATACCTTTAAGTATAGATGTACAATTGCCATTTAGAGGATATACTAATTTGAGGTCACCTTATCATGGTGTGATGATAGTATAAGCAAACCTATATATTGTGATTTGTATGATGTGACTACCACAAAAATTTTGAAATGGTATGTAATATTTTGTTTCTGCTTGAGCTTCAATAAAAATGAATTGAAAGAAAGTTATAGAGATCACAATCTATGATATATACATTATTTGAAAACTGATCAATTCTAATGTGCTGTGTATATACCTCAACCATTTCATACTCAAATTAACCTTGAAGTAGCAATAAAGAAACTGAAGAAACAGTTCTATATACAGAAGAAAGGTACAGCTATGGGGACAAAGTTTGCCCCTAGCTATAACAAATATATAAAGGAGTGCGCTAAATACCAAATCACATGAAAATGCAGATAAATACATAAATAAAATAAAATATATATTTATGAATGTCTGTAATTCATATATAAGTCCAAACACCAAAATAAGTGATTAAAAATCTCTTAAGAAAAAACACAGTGTAGCAAAATCCACCACCGAATGAAATGGGTAGACTCACCAGAGCTATTTGCTGATCAAATTATAAATCAGGAAAAATAGCAATTGCTCTGGGAGCAATGATCTGTTGGAATATCAGCAATAGACTGCAATCAGCCAAATCAGCACACATGGAACAGCCTTAACTGTAAGTGGTCATCATGCCTTCATAACTTTGGAAATGCTCGGGGAATCAAAGAAGAGTATCATGGTGCAGTATATTAAAACAAGGATAATTTTTATTGTAGCCTTAAATCTGCACTCACAAGAAAGGTGTCCAACCGACACCAGCAATAACAGCAACATCAGTCTCAAAAAGCTAAAGCAGGGACGAGCCTCGCTCACCGCGATCACAGCTGATAGTCTCGAAGAGCGGCCTTACGTCCCATCCACTAAGCCCTTTCCTACGCGTTTCATCATCCGACGTCTTCAAGGGGCGGCATCCTAGCTATGCCAACCTAGAGATGGAATATCTTGAGATTGACCTTTTGGGCCCCCACACTAAACATGCACCCAATATCATCTTATTGAAAGGCGATCTGGACCAGAACCCAGACTTTGCGAAGTTTCTAAATGGAAAAAAGTAATCTCATGTTTACCTACCATACAGATCCTAAGAACTTTGACTTTCTGGATTTATACCTCCACATCGCTAAAGACCAACAGATCAACAGACTTCAAGTGGACTTCAGGAGTGACCATCTGAAAGCATTGAAAACCAATATATACAGCCATATACAGCCAGTTTCAGAGGATATGCAGGAATTGCACCTCCCTTAAAAAAATATAATAGCAAGCCACAGCACTTGCCAAACACATTTAAGGAAAAATTCTATCCAAAGAATCTTATATGAAACTCAAGAGGAATTTCAAACAAGAGACAATACTTTCAGGAAAAAGAGGAGGATACCACTCAGGATTTTTAAATTCTATTGAGCGACCTCTGTCTTAACCCCTTCCCACTGACGTCACACAAATATGCAGTCTCACAGAACTGGGCTTCTTTTCCATGGGGTTGCATATTTGCGCACCTGCCTTCGTGCTGGAAGCGCGCCGCACAGAAAAAATACCCAGATCAAGGTTTGATCTAGT
Organism: Staurois parvus; assembly: GCF_062004578.1. Taxonomy (NCBI): domain Eukaryota; kingdom Metazoa; phylum Chordata; class Amphibia; order Anura; family Ranidae; genus Staurois; species Staurois parvus. Next base: position 7,626,607 of record NW_028317818.1, read on the forward strand.
TCAGTGCAAGGGTTAGTGTTTGGGTCAAGGTCAGGGTCAAAGGTCAGGAATTTTTTTTATTGGTATTAGTATCAGTTAGTATCAGTGTGTTTTAGGTTAAAAAAAATGAAAAACAAAATGTGCACTATTGTTTCTGGGCTGTAGTACAAGTATAAACAAATAACATACACATATATGGTATTGCTGCTGTCAGAGCCTGGGATCGAACCTGGTCCTTCTTCAGTGGGAGGCAATGTCTCTTCTCACTGAGCTATCTGGAATGCTGGACAGCTTCTTTGGCAATTCATGGATAATCCTGCCTTGTGCCTTGATTTCTCTTGAACCTTGAACTCCTTGCTCCTCCCATGAACTTCCTTATAAAAGCCATGTCCATGCACTTCCTCCTTGCCAGATTATTGTGCCTTACCAGCCAATATCCCGCTTACTGTTCCTGCTGCTGTCTTCATCTACGTTACCGACCTTTGGCTTGCTACTGACTACGATTCTGCCTCATCCTATCTACTACCATTGGTGACCGACCCTTGGCTTGTTACTGACTCCGCTTCTGTTTGATCCCTGAACTGTTTGATCCGCTTTTGGTTTCCAGCCTACTCATTCCCTGGTGGGGTGATCCTGAGATTTCCGACCTGGCATTCACACGCAGCCAAATCCATCTCCACCATTAGGAGCTCTGGGGAAGACCGGTGGATGCTTAGACCCCGCACCTCAGGTGAGCCTGCGTCATTCCCAGGGTGGGCCGCTGGTGTACCAATCCTGCTGGTTTCAGGTAAGCCTTACAACTGCTGTAGCAACTGGTCTCTGAACCTGACCTTATATCATGACAGCTGCGATCGTTAGGAGATGTAAAACTTATTTTGGGTTGCTCCTTGGTTGTAGGTTATGGTAGTAGCAGCTAAATTTAAAAAAAAATATTTTTTTTACTTTTTTACTATTTTGGGCCAGTATATGGTATAATCCACCTGGATGTACAAAGTAGTTGTGATGATATGTACAGTTTTACTAACACAAGTCAAAGTTGTAAAATTTTACTTAGGCTTTAAGATTTGTTTTACCCTTAGGCGTGAAGGGGTTAAGCAACAATTCACACTCCTCTTTGTACTTTTAGGAAAGCAAAAACAATAAATAACTACCTTGCACCAAGTATACTAAAACAAATAAACCAGGAACCACTAGTATGGAGCTACGGATGCCTACACCCCAAATGTATGACTTGCCCAGTCATAGTGAAAAGAACAATGACCTTCTCCTTCTTCAACATAAGGGTTACACATAACATCAAATCAACTATCACCTGTGGCGCAGAATATGCAATATACCTCTTGAAGTGTCCCTGCAGTCTACGTTATGTGGGTTGCACAACCTAAAAACTGAGAAATGGGATCAGCCAACATTAAAGAAACATTGAAAATGGCTTTCTTGACCACAGAGTTTTAAAACATTATGTGTTGATCCACAACAAATCTGCATATCATCTGTTTTGCCATTTGAGCAAATCTCTTCATCAAGGAACATAAATTAGTGGTAAGATAATCATTCTGGATCTTTACACTAAAGACCTTGTATCTGGACAGCCTCAATTAAATTATCAAGTCCACTTATTGAACTTTTGAGAATTCAAGACATATACATCACTGGGGTATTGCCTATAGCTCAGCTGCTATGACACCAACCACCACTTCTAAAACCACCCCCACACCTACCGTTAACATAATCATAAAAAACACAATACACTTAACTTTGGAATTTAAATGGCCATAGTAGCCAGTTTATTTAAATAACATCAATACCAAATACATACATACATTTTTATTGTATGTAAAAACCATAACAAAAAATTACCGTAAATGATAGATTTGTGAAGGCACTGAAAAACTAATACTCGGCTGTATCTGACACCATCTTACAAATTAAGGCCCCCAGCCGCACATACACCGGCTCGGGGACAACTCCTTCCTGAATCACCATCCGATACAGCCCCACCAATCCAAGAACTCATTCCTGCTGCGCTTATTAGGGAAAGTACACCCATACCCAAGACGGGCCCAACCCTATTTATTTTAAACGGTTTACCATCCCATACCATTACCATACCATACCATTCAAAAAACCCTGATACCTCTGCCCCCTGCTATGACAATACTCAAAAAAGAAAAATTCCCCCCAAAGCAAAGCGCCTCCTGAACCGCAAAAACAGAGCAGCAGTAACTGCCCCAACTAAAACCAGAAAAAAGGGGAAGAGTGGGTGGGAGAAGCTCCTCCAAAGTTGCCCGTGCTGGGAATGGTGATCTAAGGAAGACCACCTCCCACAAAACCCCTCTCCAGCCTGGTTTGACCCCTCCCCACCACACCCCATGATCCTCCAATAAGGTAAGGCTGTCAATATTCAAACATGACCCCACTTAACCCTTTCTCACCCACAGCCCTGCATCAGCAAACCCAGTCATGCAGGCCTTTCACTATTCATCATTCCTGACCATGATTAATACTTTTTTTTTATATCTGTTAATTTTAATTAATTATAATTTATGTATATATAATGTTTAATATCATCGCTTAGTATCTATTATTAATAATTTTTCATCCACCAATTTTAATTAATATCTATAATAATTGTTTATTTTATATTGTATTGTTTATTATCTCATATTTGTCACTCAGTTTATTGATTTTGTTATAAACCTAATCTATTTAACCCATTTTTATCAGTCCATCATATTTTGTACTCACCTTTTATCTCTTTTATTGTGTTATGATCAATCAGTCACAGTGTGCATCTATTTGGCTTGACAATGACTCTTATTGTAGCACCATTTCAAATCATTGGCCATCACATCACTTCATCACTAAAAGTACATCCAGTTCATGCATTAATTCTTACAGTTGACCACTGTTCCATTTTTTTTGCATCTTTGCATTAGGAATCAATATCAGGATCCAAACTAAAAACAAATATGCTCCCACGCTACCTACTTTCTAAAGAAGTATACCTGTATGATTCTCAAAGCAATTACCAAGCTGCAGGCATCAATTTGTGTTCCCACAAAGGTAAGATCAGAGTATAGATTAGAAGAGGCTGCCACGCTATGGATAAACATAATATACTGTATGTGCAACTTATTCTCTGATCAATAAACACAAAATATATAAAGTGCTTAATATGTGTGCAAACTTATTTACTAATAAGTAAATGTGAAATACATAAAGTGCATTCAATCTCAAAGTACATTCAGTCACAGATAAATAAAAAGCATGATTTAACCAAAAATAAATATGTGCTTAAAACTATATAACATATCAAAACACATGGATAAAATGTCCAAACATATCTGTTGATATTCTCAGGTCACAATCTTTTGTGTAAATTCAATCCATCCAATTCATCTACAGTTGTGGCCAAAATTATTCAACCCCCACTGAAATTGAGTGTTTTGGCCAGTTTGACATTGCTTTTGATCATTCAGTCATCTTGCTTACATTTACATTAAAGAGGCACTTGTAGGTCAGACAAATATAACATAACAGTTATAATGAAATAACCACAAATGTCTTTTCTGTGCTCACAGCATTATCAGTTTTATTCAACCCCCAAGTGACATTCAATCTTAGTACTTAGTACAGCATCCTTTTACAGTTATAACAGCTTTTAAACGTGAAGCATAGCTTGACACAAGTGTCTTGCAGCGATCTACGGGTATCTTCGCCCATTCTTCATGGGCAAAGGCCTCCAGTTCAGTCACATTCTTAGGCTTGCGCACTGCAACTGCTTTCTTTAAGTCCCACCAGAGGTTCTCAATCGGATTTAAGTCTGGTGACTGCGATGGCCACTCCAAAATGTTCCAGCCTTTCCTCTGCAACCATGCTCTAGTGGACTTGGAGGTATGCTTGGGATCATTGTCCTGTTGAAAGGTCCAACGTCTCCCAAGCCTCAGGTGTGTGACGGACTGCATCACGTTTCCATCCAATATCTCCTGGTACTGAAGAGAATTCATGGTACCTTGCACACGCTGAAGCTTCCCTGTACCTGCAGAAGCAAAACAGCCCCAAAGCATGATTGACCCTCCACCATGCTTCACAGTAGGCAAGGTGTTCTTTTCATCATAGGCCTTGTTCTTCCTCCTCCAAACATAGCGTTGATCCATGGGCCCAAACAGTTCTAATTTTGTTTCATCAGTCCACAGAACACTATCCCACAACTTTTGTGGTTTGTCCACATGGCTTTTGGCATACTGCAGTCGACTCTTCTTATTCTTTGGAGACAGCAAGGGGGTACGCCTGGGAGTTCTGGCACGGAGGCCTTCATTACGCAGTGTGCGTCTTATTGTCTGGGCTGAAACTTCTGTACCCACATCTGACAAATCTTTTCTCAGTTCCTCAGCAGTCACACGGGGACTTCTCTCCACTCTACGCTTCAGGTAGCGCACAGCAGTCGAAGTCAGCATCTTCTTTCTGCCACGACCAGGTAGCGTTTCAACAGTGCCCTTTGCCTTGAATTTGCGAATGATGCTTCCTAAGGTGTCTCTTGGTATGTTTAACATCTTTGCAATCTTCTTATAGCCATTGCCCTTCCTGTGAAGAGAAATCACCTCTTCTCTTGTCTTCCTGGACCATTCTCTTGCCTTCACCATGTTTGTAACCACACCAGTAAATGTCTAGAAGGAGCTGAGTATCACAGTCATTTTAAAGCTGCCTAATTGGTGCTTATTATGCTTGATTGCTGCTCGGTGACATCCACAGGTGTTTTCAATACCTGATGGAAAGCACCTGTATGAACCTCTGTTCTTCAGAGTGGTAGTCTTTAAGGGGTTGAATAATTGTGGCAATGAAGAAACCACATAAGAACCATTTACTACTGTATTACATAAACAATTGATGTCATTTTAGTTGCATTTGGGTAGTTACAACGTCCTTGTAGGATTTGATTCTGAATACAATTCCAAATGTACACTATAGTCCCTAAACCCCTTTACAGCATTGGGGGTTGAATAATTTTGGCCACAACTGTACGTGTACACCACCATGATACATATAGCATATCAAAACACATAAATAAAATGTCCAAACATATGTGTTTATACTCTCAGGTTCCAGTCTTTTGTGGTAATTCTGTCCAGTTTATCCACATGTACACCGCCCTGATACATATAGCATATCAAAACATATAAATAAAATGTAAAAACATATGTGCTTATACTCTGTGGTCACAATCTTTTGTGTAAATGCAATCAATCCAATTTATCCACGTTTACACCACCATGGTAAAATACCAATTTCACCTCCTTCGTGATTACCACCATATATGCAAATATTGCCATCACCACCAACAGTTGACCCAACACACATTCAGGTCTATTTGCATGTCTCCCGTTTAAGAGTATTTTAATTCATGACCCCTTTAACTATTGGTTCCTCCATGGAGGCAGTCACGCAGCTCAGAAAAAAACATAAACAAGACCTCATTTCAAATGGTTTCCAACATATATTAAAATCAGTTAAAAAAACCCTAACTTTTAAATATGCACTATGGCATTGCACTACAGTATGTAAGTTTACATATACATAATCAGGATACTCTTACACAGGATAAGGTCTATCACCTCAACTTCCAGTCAATATAGCTCCTGGCCCCACCCTACATGTATCACCATGGGTAATATGACATCTCCAAGGGTTAGGGACCAGGCTCTTCTCTCTGCTATTTATTATGTAAACAATATTTGTCTCCAAAGGAACCGCAGATCCCTGCCAGCTCAGCACAGGGACACTGCTCAGTGTCGATGTATACACAGACATTCCTGCTGGCTGCTGGCTTACATTTTGTTGCAGTATGCACTCTAAAATCTCCAACCTATAACTATTTAATGGCCTAAAAACCAAAAAAGGTTCTAATACCTAATTAACCCCCCCTCCAGGGGTGGACTGACCATTTGAAAACTCGGGCACTGCCCGAGGGCCCGGGGTCAGTAGGGGGCCCCATGAGATGCCCCTGGTACCTTTTTCATAGGCTTTTTGAGTTTAGGCAAGGACACAGGGGCCCCATGATCCCCTATTGCCCGGGGGCCCCATGAGTTGTCAGTCCGCCCCTGCCCCCCTCCCAACTCCAAGGTAACTTAGATGGGATGTGCTCATATGCGATGGTTTAATAGACAAAGAATCTACAGAAGAGTGGTTCCAGTTCTTTAATGAGGAGGGAGGAGAAGTTTTAAAATTCCTCCTAAAGAGAAAGCAGAGGAAGATGAATAGATTAGATCAACAGATAGCAGAATATAAAACCAGATTGGAACCATTTAACCACTTGTCATCCTGAGGATTTACCCCCCTTAATGACCAGGCCTCTTTTTTCTATTCAGCGCTGCACTAATTCAACTGATAATTGTGCAGTCATGCTGCACCCAATGCTGCACCCAAACTAAATTTACGTCCTTTTTTTCACACAAATAGAGCCTTCTTTCAGTGCTATTTTATCACCTGTGCATGTTTTATTTTTCGCAATATAAACAAAAGAAGACCAAAAATTTTGAAGAAAAACAATATTTTTTACTTTCAGCTATAAAAAATATATAGTAAACTCAAAGTTAATCATAATTTTAGGCCAAAATGTATTCTGCTACATGTTTTTGGTTAAAAAAATCCCAGTAAGTGTATATTGATTGCTTTGTGTGAAAGTTATAGCATCTACAAACTATGGTATAGATAATGGAATTTACCCAGATTGTACTTTCTGACTGCCCATCACATTTCTTGAGGTGCTAAAATACCAGGACAGTACAAATACCCCCAAATGACCCCTTTTCGGAAAGTATACACCCTAGGTTATCTGCTGAGAGGCATATTGAGTCCATAGAAGATTTATTTTTTTCCACAAGTTTTTGGAAACTGACAAAAACATTTTTTTTTCTATACACAAAGTTGTAAATTAAATGATATATTTCTCACACAAGCCATGGGTATATGTGGGATTACACCCCAACATACATTCTGCTACTTCTACCGAGTATGGGGATACCACATGTGTGAGACTTTTTGGGAGCCTAGCCACATACAGGAGCCTGAAATCCAATGACCACTTCCTCATTTCACTTCCTCACTACCTATAACTGTTTCGGAGGCCCTGAAATGCCAGAAAAACACCAGACACCCCAAGGAATTTAAAAAGAGGCATGGTGAGTATTTTGCAGATCTCATTTTTTCTCACAAGGTTTTGAATTATAAAGAAAAAATGTTTTTGTTTTCTTTCTTAATTTTCCAAAAACTTGTGGCAACAAACAAGATCTGCAAAATACTCACCATGCTTCCTATCAAATTCGTTGGGGTGTCTACTTTCCAAAAAGGGGTCAATTGGGTGGGGGGGGTAGAGGAGTAAAGCTTCTCTTCCTCATGTCACACCTGTACCCTCATCACTAGTAGTTGGATAACTGGTGAAGAAATATTCAAAAACCTGCAGAAGAGGTCATGGAAGCACAGCAACACATAATAAAAAAACAAGGGCATAGAGAGATGAATGCAATGCAGGCAGGGGCAGACTGACCATTTGGAAACTCGCACACTGCCCGAGGGCCCGGGGTCAGTAGGGGGCCCCATGAGATGCCCCTGGTATCTTTGTCATAGGCTTTTTTGAGTTTGGGCAAGGGCACAGGGGCCCCATGATCCCCTATTGCCCGGGGGCCCCATGCGTTGTCAGTCCGCCCCTGAATGCAGGTTTATCTCCAGTAAGCTACACAATAAGGAAATGTTACACAATTACACAGTTAATCTGGTTGAAAAACAATGCTAGTCCATACAGTTCAACCAAAAACTGGGAAAATGCCAAATCTTGTTATACTAGCAGTCGCAAACAGCAGTGCATTTTACAGTACAGACATACAGCTTTGAGGCTGCCTAGGAAAACTCGCATATCAGAAAGTGCACTATTTTCCAGAATACATTTAAGACAAGGGTTCATTTTTTAAGGTACAAGTAGCAGTTCTTTAACAACATATTATATATATATATATATATATATATATATATACAGATAAGTCATGCTACAAATACTAGCATCTATACATTTTCCAAAAGCTGTTGTTCACCTTTTGCAATTTTTTTTTGTTCCAATTGTAACTTTCCATGAGTAAGTTAATCAACATTTTAGAATGACATTATTTTATTTCAACTTTGAAACCCATATTTTTCAGTGTTTGAACTGTTGGTGATATTTTGTTGATTCTACACAACTCCAACTTGTCACATTTCATCAATGTCTTTATTATAAAAGCATAAATGTTCTTTCATCAACAATACATTTGTACCTTTGAAAGTATAAATGATATTGCTCAAATGAAGTGACATTTCCCTCAGTGCAATGTAAATGTCAGTTTGATATATGCCAGTAAACTAGTGAAGAGTCATTTTTATTTATCAAATGTGTGTTCATGCAGATTAAGAAAGTGATTTTTTTGTGTGGAAACAGATGGACCATTTTACAATATGCTGGTCTTACAGCAAAGCTTTTTCATGGTATAATGAGCTTTATCTTTGTTATACATTATGATGAAGATAAATGTATCTGTCCCAAAAATTTGGGACTGTCTTGATTTAGCAAAACGGATTTTAATTTATATATATGATTGACTTGTTATTTTCTTTTTTCCTTATATTGAAAAAAACAATGATGATCATTTGTACCTAATGGATAAAAAAATGTCCAAAGCTACGCTTCCCTAGGTTTCCAACAGCGACCAAACAGATTTTTTTTTCTTTAAATACTGTTTAGAAAGATTTTTTTAAACACTAACTGGTTTGTGGACAACAAAGATCTTTTCATATTTTTTCAATATAACACTCTTTTTAATGTAACTACCTTACAGTTAATATGATGCTGGAAGAAATGAACAAGAACATATCAGAAAGAGTTGCCTAAAGGCCAACTGCACCTTTGACCAAAAAAAAAGTGGTCAAACAGGTCCAAATTTAAAAGCAATTCTGAATATCTCCCCTCTTTCCAGTACAGTCCCTAGATTTTCTGCCATTCGATTCAGCATCAGTCCCCGCATGTCATCATACCGAAATTGAGTTTAGAGTACCCTTGGACAGAGCAGCGCTCACATGCCATTACATGAGTGTCACACCATCCATGTGAAGCCCATCTGCCACCACCAATGGACTTAAAGAGGAAGGGTCAGTGAAATAATCAAACTGACTCTAAGACAGCAAAATTTAGGGAATATATAACTTTTTTTTGGGTGTAAGGGATGGGGGAGTATTAAAACCATATATGCTCAGTATGTTCTGTATAGCAATATAGTGAAGGATGACTGGTAAACACTAAATAACAGGCAAGCAGGTAAAGAGTTTAAATAGATATGGATACTTTTTCACTTACCAAAGTATTTGTAATTCTCTGCAGTCAGTCATAGAACTCAAGCAGACAATGCAGACAGCACAGTCAGATCTGGGACTTCCATCTCAGTACTACAGCACTACAACAGGACCCAGACACACCCCAGCTCAATGAATGAACCAGCAGACTCTGATGAGGATATCCTCTTCTCTCTCATCAGTCAGCATGTTCACTATGAAAACACATGCGCTGTTGAAAAGCTTGACTGGCTTCTGGTGCTGCCTCCCCAACGCATTTCAGAGGCTAGGTGTTACTATGGATCACAGGGAACAGATATCAAAACAGGGTAAGGTACATAGATATTTTGGATTTAAAATTACATTTACTTTTTTTTTAAAGAATACCTTTTTTGCAATAATTGATGTTTTTATATATGTCGGCAGTTCAGCTTTAAAAAAAAGGGCACATATATAGGGGGGCGCATGCGCGGCCGGCTCGGGGATGGACAGCTCCATCCACCCGCCAGCGCTGAAGCGGCACACTACGACCCCAGGGAAAACAAACTACTCACGGCACTTCCCGGAAGGTGCCCGCAGGCCACTGGACATGCCCCGCAGGAAAAAAAGCCCGGGGCAACCAGGGAAATTAACCCACTTCTTCCCGGCCGTTCAGCCGGGAATCCAAGATGGCGGCCGCCATGCGGACATGCAGGGACACTGCAGTACCCAGGAGGAGGACTACAGATCCCAGCCTGTGGATCCCAGGCTGCAGCAACAGCTCTATCCAGGGGACCCGGGTGAGTTGTCACCCCACTGTCACCCACGTCCTGCAGCCCAGTTAAATCAAGGCCACGACTTGATAGTGACCCTGCCGACACCTGCCAGGCCCTAAACCTTCCGCCTCAGCCACCATACCCCACCCTGCCTGACATAGACACATTTCCAGCATCTGACCAACCTCTAACTGAAATCTCCATGAAGAACATGCTAACACTACTGCGCCAAACTCTGCATAACGATATTTCTGCACCAATGACCCAAATTACCAATCTGGTGCAAAGACAGGAACGCAGGATCCGCCATATTGAAACCAACATACCGGATATAGTGGAAGCGCACAATGATTTGATTGATGCTCATTCTGACCACATGTCAGATATCGAACAAATCAATCTAAAATTGGCCGATATAGAGGATCGATCACGCCGCAATAATATTAAATTCAGAGGGATCCCAGAAACGGTATCTAACGAAGCATTATTACCATATCTACATCACTTCCTCAAGCTGTTAATCCCAACACTCTCTGACGTAGAGGCCATAATCAATCGAGCACATCGACTACCTAAGCCTTCATTCTTGTCAGCAACCATTCCTAGGGACGTGCTCGTCCGAATACACTTCTACCATATTAAGGAGAAAATTATGCTGGCGGCTAGAAATCCACCTCCACTCCCATCCTCACATGCGACTCTGCGTCTTTATGCTGATCTATCTAAGGCCACGCTTTCCAACAGGAAAAAAATGATACCAATCACAAAAGCGCTTAGAAATCACAATATGGCCTATCAATGGGGATTCCCCACTAAATTAATCGTACGTCACCAAGGCAGAATCTATACTATTAAAAACCTAGAGGCTGGTTTGGACTTTCTTAAGGCCTGGAGCATTTTACCTGCTGATCCACAGAAGAACAACCCTGGTTCCGTTCAAAACATGGAAGCAACCTGAAGGGCTTAGCGGCACCAGCCGCGTCTACATCTCTCTCTTTGTATTTTTCTCTGGAGGCGATACCTGAATACTCCTAATTCTGGCGATCGGCCTAAACCCTATGGCTCTGAAATTCAAGGTTTTGATTAGATATGACCCATCCGAGGGTCATATCCTGCTTGACCCCCCTTTTTTTGATGTAGCAATCCTGGCTACATTGTTTACTTGCTTTATGTGCAAGTGTTTTTTATTGTTATTTTTCCCTCCCCATCCATCCCTTCCAATGGCACCACTGACTATATATTTCTGACACAAACCTTCACCCTCGTGACCGTAACTGACACTAGCAAAAAAAACACCCCAAGTATATTTGTACTTCGAGAACTCATTTACGAATGATTACCATCACATCTCTTAATGTGCGGGGCCTCAACTCCCCTTTCAAGAGATCGATGCTATAAAGAGAAATCCGGAAATCTCAAACGGACCTACTCTTCATACAGGAATCGCACTTCGCCACAGAAAAAGTCCCTAAACTCTATCTACATCGCTTCTCTCAACTCTTCATGGCAACAAACATCAAAAAGAAGAATGGTGTTATTATCGCTGTTAACGACGCTCTTTCTTTCAAACTTACCTCCACACTACTCGACCCGCAAGGCCACTATATCATCTTGACCTGCCAAATTAATGAGATCTCGTACACCCTGGTGAACGTATATGGCCCTAACAGTAAGCAACTTAAATTCTATCGGAAACTCTATACTCTCATCTCCCAACATCAACAAGGTAGACTTATTATTGGCGGAGACTTTAATGTTCTCAGTGACTCACTACTAGACTCTTCCTCTAGTAAGAAATCCTGTAACCTTAACTTCAACCCCTTCCTGCACGACCATGACCTATACGACATATGGAGATGCCAACATGGTACGGAAAGAGATTACACCTACTTTTCACCCCCTCATCTCTCATATTCTAGAATTGACATGTTTATCACTGATAAATGGACTCTGCAACACGTGACTTCCTCCAGCATCGGTACTATCACCTGGTCTGACCACGCACCGATCACCATAGCCTTGGATGACAACCGAAGGTCGGCGATTCCACCTATTTGGAGACTTAACTCTGCACTTTTAAATATCCCGGAAAACCAGAAATTTATATTAGATGCACATGACCTCTTTTTTGACACTAACTCTACCCCGGAGATCTCTGTTACCACTCTTTGGTTGACATATAAGGCTTATATGAGAGGTATCCTCATCCAATTGAATTCTCGTATTAAAAAACAACGGTCTCAGCAAATTGAACAACTCCTTGACTCTATACGCACGAATGAAGATATTAATAAACAGAATCCAAACGCTACCACAACTGCGGCGATAAGCCGAGATAGGGACAAACTACGCACTACTCTATTACACGCCTATGATTTTAACCTCCAAAAAACAAAATCCCAATTTTATGCGCTGGGCAATAAAACTTACTCTCTTCTTGCCAAAACCATCAAACAAAAACGGCTTAAAAACAAAATTGTCACGATTCAACACCCAATTTCTAATGTTCCATTGACTAACCCACAAGATATAGCTAATGCATTTGCGTGTTATTATCAATCCCTATACAACATAAAAGACGACCCAAACACAACCCAACCAACGAACCCGTCGATCGAGAATTTCCTACGTCATACTGAGCTTCCTCATCTTACACCTTCCCAACTAGCCTCCCTTTCTGTCCCGATCTCACCTTTAGAGATCGAGAAAACCAAAAACAAACTCCCCATGAATAAATCACCGGGAAATGACGGCTTTACCAATGAATTTTATAAAATCTTCGCGCCCCATCTCAAATCACACCTATCTGATCTCTATAACTACGTTGCCCCTAAAGGAGAATTCCCCCCTGACATGCTGCAATCAATAATCTCTACCATCCCAAAACCGGGTAAGGACCCCCAACTAGTCCAGAACTATAGACCAATTTCACTACTAAACACGGACCTAAAAATTTATGCCAAGATAATAGCTCAACGACTCCTCCCGTACCTTCCCACGTTGATCAACTCTGATCAAGTGGGATTCGTACCGGGTACGCAGGCCCCTGACGCAACTCGACGACTTATATCATTGATACACCACCTTGAATCAAACAAACAACCTTCACTTCTCCTATCTCTTGAAGCAGAAAAAGCATTTGACCGCATTCACTGGCAATTCATGACACTTACTCTACAAAAACTGGGAATTACGGACTGGATGCTGTCAGCGATTTTATCCCTCTACTCCAAACCCTCAGCTAGAGTCCTCACTAATGGTACGCTCTCGCAGCCATTTCAAATATCTAACGGTACTAGACAAGGCTGCCCTCTTTCCCCCATAATCTTCGCTTTACTCATTGAAACACTGGCATCTAACCTTAGAAATTACCCCAATTTCTCGGGCATTAAATTTCTCCAGCACGAACACAAAATCAGCCTTTTTGCAGACGACATTATTCTAATGATTACAAACCCCTACAAATCACTCACTTCAATACGTACGCACATACAAAACTATGCAGATGTATCTTTTTATAAGCTCAACGAACCCAAATCTTTAATTTTAAACCTTCACACCCCTGCTCTGACCCAAAACCTCCTTACAAAACAATTCCCTTTCAAATGGGAAAAACATAATATCCCATACCTGGGGATTAAACTTACTTCCAAAACCAATCAACTCTATGCAGCTAATTTTCAACCACTTCTTGACACAATCCCACAGGAGCTTAGGAACCTACGTACAACCACATTATCAATGATGGGCAGAATAGCTACTATTAAAATGTGTATATTGCCTAAAATTTTATATATATTTCGTACATTGCCTGTTCCTATACCCTCCTCGTTCTTCTCTACAATTCAAAAAATTTTAAATAAATTCTTATGGAATTCTAAACGGCCTAGATGCTCTACAAACCTTCTGATACGCCCGCCCTCCAGAGGCGGAGCCGGCCTCCCACATTTGAAATCCTATTATCAGGCTGCCATATTGGACCAGCTATACTACTGGTGGCACCCGACCCAAGACAAAACATGGACTATTATGGAAACCGCCATGTATTCGCCAAATACCTTAACAGACTTATTATTTACGCCTCGTACGACACAGATTAGACCTTCACACGCTCACCCATGCATCCAAGCCTCTCTGATAGCTTGGCATGATTTCCTGACTTACACTCATTCACATAAGACTAATTTACGAATCCCGACTCCTATATCCTCCCTGTACTTCTTATCCCCCCACTTGAACCTAACATCTTGGAAGGCGTTGGGTATACGCTATATCCAAGATATTCACAACAATCATAAACCCGAATCGTTCCAGACCCTTCAAAAAAGATTCTGTCTTCCCGATACGGAACAATTCACTTTTATGCGAATTTCCCATTTGCTCCATAACACGCATATTCCACTTGAATTAGACTTCCCTGCTACTGCGCACCATTTCTACCACAAAACTTTTTATCCAAAAAAAGGAATCTCTACCTTTTATACATTACTTACTGAAGCACAATTTATAACTCATACATCATCCCTTACCAATTGGGAGACAAATCTCCTTCTCCCAACGACCCCGCAACCATGGCAAGTGACGTTCTCCATCACATACAAAGCCTCAAAATGTAGCTCCCACTGGGAATCTTATTTAAAAATTCTCCACCAATGCTACTTAACCCCTGCCAAATTATCCATCTATTACCCACAGCAATCGCAAACTTGCTGGAGGCGTTGTGGTGACACTGGTCCGCTCTTCCACTTACTATGGTCATGCAAATCCCTCAAGTCCTATTGGAATAAAGTGTTCCAATTAATCTCTTCAGTCACAGATTCCCCAACACCCCCTAATCCAGGGCTAGCCCTTCTTCATCTAACGATAGATCAATTTCCCGTTTGCTCACGCATCATTATCATACATATTCTGGCAGCTGCAAAGACTAACATTACGAGACTATGGCGTTCTACCTCACCCCCCCTATTAGCCCGCCTACTAGCTGATCTCAACTTGCAATGTGAGATGGAGCGAAGAACGGCCCTCCGAAATTCCTCCTACCATAAATTCACATTACACTGGTCTCGATGGCTAAAACATCCCAAATGCTCAATTGTCTGATTACGAATCCTAAACCTTATAAGATGCTACATTTGTAGTTCATTGGTGCCCTCATCTCCCCCTCTCACACTTTCCTATACCCCTTTTTATCCCCTGTTTAGTTCCTTTATGTTTTCATATTCATTGGTAAGGTTCACAATCCAATGAGAATACCTCTCTTGTAAGTATGATTATGATAATTTGAACTCCCAGCCAGATGGTGGGGGTTTATTACCTCATTTTTTCATTCTATATGTTGTTGTTTCATTTATGTGAACCTTGTACTCAAATGTTTCTATATAATGACATAACATGTTTTGTTCAGAAACCTAAAAATTCCTAATAAAAATCATTTGAAAATAAAAAAAAGGGCACAATACACTGGATTGTGTTAAAGATATTGATATCCACCAAACCACAGATATAGTGTGTTCTCAAGGTTTCCAGTCTTATCAGCACCTTCATGTAAGTTTACGTAACAAAAAAAAGGGGGGGGGTGCCACTGACATTGACCAATACCAAAGAAAAGTACACACAATAACCTGACTGATGCTCTACCTCTCCCCATATGTCAATTATAACCAAGTGAAATCTAACAGGACCCCCAAGAGACAATTTGGCACTATATGTAAGGTTAAAGCCCAAACTTTGCAAACCCACTTAGAAAAAAATTTAATTGGCCAATTATTAAAAACAACATCAGCTGTACAAAAAACTCTCCCCCAAACCACCATATTGATGATACTATTACTTTACTAAAGTGCTGCTATTTCCAGAGCTCCCAACCATCTCAGAGGAATGGCTGTGTACGTTCATAATGGCTCATAATATCTGTTGGAGGATCATAACTCCTGCATATATTACCAATTCAATATGCATGTAAAACGTGAACCTCTCGGGAGTAAGGAAGGAGCACCACGTGTAACAAAAATAGATATTGATATTTGTAATGACATTTTTTTATTTGCTGCTTTTTTTCAAATTAAAAAAACACAGTAATATATTAACAGTACAAAGGAATAATGACAGTGACATTGGGAGACCCAATGGTCTTGTTCTTTCTGCACATAGATCCTGTAGGAAGATCATCACATGGAACGCAAAAAAGTTAAAGGTACCACATATAAATGCATCCAAACACTAGGACATCTTAAGAAACTAAAAGCAGATGTCATATTACTACAGGAGACAGATGCACACATTTTAGGTTCAAACTGTGTTTGGAGCCCCAGCTGTGGGATCCAAAGCCAGAGTTGCCACTAACATACACAAAACTCTCCCTTATAAAATAGGAAGACATTGTAATGACATAAAAAATGGCAGAAAGGTATTCTCAATCATTTATTGTGACTGACTATGCAGCAAGATGCTGTTTTATTTGGTGGATACATTAATGATTTTCTGTCCCCATATTTAGGACAATCTTCAGGAAAATAGGTACTATACTATACAAGTACCTGTTATTGCCATCTATACAATAAGATGTCCAGAACTGATCTAGTCCTCTCATCCCTTTAGATTGTAAACTCCATGAGCAGGGCCCTCCAATTCCTTCTGTATAGAACTGTATTGTAATTGTACTGTCCCCTTTATAATAAAAAAGCTGTGTAAACTGTTGAAATGGTCATTATACTGTAGAAACTATTGTCATTTCAGACCATCCTCTTGTTTCTCTCACCCAGAGGAGGGTGAGAGAACACCTTCCTGGTGTTTCCCAGCTTACCTGACAACTGTTGCGATCTTTAAAGTCCTTTTTACAAACTGGTGGATAGAATACACAGAGTGTAACAATGAGTCCTATAAAAGTGTATATAGACCGAGCTGCCAAAAAATGTGAATCAAAATTACTAAACAATTTGCCACATCTGAAAATGCAAAAAATAAATAAAATAAATGAACAACACCAGAAAATACAAATAATGTCCAGTGTATCAAGTCCCATTCAAATGATAACTGCTTGAAAACCAAAAGATACAGGTGCTGGTGCCATTAGTAACAGAAAACACAGGTGACCACTTCCAGGTGCTCCAGGTGACCCCACGTGGGTTTACACTCACCACAATGAGCAGCAGCAGCCATCTTCACCACAAGCACTGTATATAACTGGTGCCGGTCCTTAGGCACATATACATGTGAATGTGGTGTTATTGTTAGATTTTATATGATTTAATAAATTTGGTTGCTTTGCGCAATGAACATTGTCCCTGATACTGTTTTTTGAGTGGTAGTGTATTGCATGGGAAGGAATCGCATTCCTAGTACATATGAATGGTCAAGATGGTGGGTCCAACCAAAAAAGCGCAGTAAGACCTTACTAGTAATAGAAGGTCCATCCATTGTAGTGAGTGTAAATCCATGTGGGGTCACCTGAAGCACCTGGAAGTGGTCCCCTGTTATTTCTGTTACTAATAGCACCAGCACCTGTAGAAATTTTGATTCACATTTTTTGGCAGCGTGGTCTATATACTCTTTTATAGGATTCATTAATGTGGAAGTTAGACATATTTTGAAGACTGCAGTAGTCATAATCACAGTCATACTTGTTTCCTTCTTTTTGGTTGCTTTTGGTTTTGCCTGTGGTGAAGAGTTTTCATTGTCATTTCATGTGCAAATGATACTGTACTTTTCAGGGTAAAAGTCATACTAAGCAGCTGGATCATAGCCTATGTGCATATCTTATTAGAAATTAATGCTGTAAAAAACAAAATTCCTGTAAAAGTGACAGAGCAGAATATCTCCTCTACAAGTGCCACATGATTACAGTATTAAAAACTGTGGCAATTTTTTATTTATATATATATATATATATATATATATATATATATACACACATACAGTGACAGGACGAGACTCTGCCACGATGACATTGGTCATCAAAAGGACACAGGGTTTGCACTTTTGCCAGGTGCAGGACAAGGGAGCATATGTTGTGAATGGAGAAAACTGCATTTGCAGCTTTCTCCCGGTTTTGGTAATCCTGCATGGGGCTCCCTAGTTTGGAGATTCCATAGTGCTTTGGGCGGGACGAAATCTCCAACCCAGTGTCTGGGTTTTGTGGAGAAACAGTAGGGTGTGTGCCCAGGTGCACACAGCCCTTATAAGGGAGGTTTAGGAATACCTCAGGGCTCCACCCAAGAGAGACAGGAAGTCTCCTACTGGAGTCAGAAAGGCTGACTATGAGTAAGGCTGAGTGTGAAGGTCTGCAAGAGACAGTTAATGGCCTGAGGAGCTGTGTGCGTCTGAGTTAATGGCCTGAAGACTTGGCCAGATGAGTCATGTGTGGCTCTAAGCTGTGTGCCCGAAAGAGCTGGTGGTCAGAAGGACTAGTAACTATAGCAGTAGAGCTGAAGAGTAGCCAGGTGGGCTAGTATTTTCATTTGCATTGTGTATATTTTGCTGGAGAAGAACCCCTGCATGAGAAACATTGTGTTTAGGACTTTCCTTTTTTTCCTTTCAATAAAAGTGGGCTACCAAGCCCTGAAAAATAGTTTCTGACTGGTGTGAACTCAGTTGCAAATGCATCTACCACTGAGCTAAACATCCCCAAATAGTTGCACATACATATATATATATATACGGTATATATATATATATATATATATATATATATATATATATATATATATACACACACACTACATTGCCAAATGTATTGGGATGCCAGCCTTTACATACACATGAACTTTAATGGCATCCCAGCTTTAGTCCGCAAGGTTCAATATTGAGTTGGCCCGCCATTTGCAACCAGAACAGCTTCAACTCTTCTGAGAAGGCTGTTCACAAGGTTTAGGAGTGTGTCTATGGTAATGTTTGATCCAGAAGCATATTTGTGAGGTCAGGCACTGATGTCGGATGAGAAGGCCTGGCTCGCAGTCTCTACACTAACTCATCCAAAGGTGTTCTATTGGGTTGAGGTCAGCACTCTGTGCAGGCCAGTCAAGTACCTCCACCCCAAACTCTCTCATCCATGTCTTTATGGACCTTGCTTTGTGCACTGGTGCGCAGCCATTTTGGAACAGGAAGGGGCCATCCCCAAACTGTTCCCACAAAGTTGGGAGCATGAAATTGTCCAAAATGTCTTGGTATACTGACGCTTTAAGGGTTCCCTTCACTGGAACTAAGAGGCCAAGCCGAACCCCTGAAAAACAACCCCACACCATAATCCCCCCTCCACCAAATTGTACAATTGGAACAATGCAGTAAGGCAAGTACCGTTCTCCAGGCAACCGCCAAACCCAGACACGTCCATCAAATTGCCAGACAGAGAAGCATGAGTTGTCACCCCAGAGAACATGTATCCACTACTCTAGAGTCCAGTGGCAGCATGCTTTACACCACTGTATCCGACGCTTTACATTGCACTTGGTGATGTAAGTTTTGGATGCAGTGGCTCGGCCATGAAACCCATTCCATGAAGCTCTATATGCATTGTTGTTCTGCTAATTTGAAAGCCACATGAAGTTTGGAGGTCTTTAACTACTGACTCTGTAGACAGTTGGTGACTTTTGTGCACTGTGCATATCAGCATGTGCTGACCCTGCTCTTTCATTTTACGTGGCCTACTAAGTTATAGCTTATTGCTGTTGTTCCCAGTTGCTTCCACTTTGTTATAATACCACTAACAGTTGACCATGGAGTATTTAGTACCAAGGCAATTTCAGGGATGGCAACCTATCAAGGTACCATGCTTAAATTCACTGAGCTCCTGAGAGTGACCCATTCTTTCACAAATGTTTGTAGAAGCAGTCTGCATGCCTAGGTGCTTGATTTTATATACCTATGACCATGGAGGTGACTGGAACACCTAATTCCAATGATTTGGAGAGGTACCCACTACTTTTTGGCAATATAGTGTACATTGCTCAAAACAATTAAAGGAACACTTTGAAACCACATCCGATCTCAACGGGGAAAAATATCATGCTGGATATCTATACTTAAATGTGTTAGGAACATAAGGATGCTACATGGTTTGATGGAAATGAAAATTATCAACTTACAGGGGACTGAATTCATGCCAAAAATCAAAGTGAAAAAAATGATGCATCAGGCTAGAACATTTTGCTGAAATTTCATTGCAGCAACTCAAAATGGTACTCAGTAGTTTGTATGGCCTCTGCATGCTTGTATGTATGCCTGACATCAGGGCATGCTCCTAATGAGATGACGGATGGTGTCTTGGGATATTTCCTCCCAGATTTGGACCAAGGCATCACTGAGCTCCTGGACAGTCTGAGGTGCAACCTGGTGGCTTCGGTTGGAAAGAAACATGATATCCCAGAGGTTTTCTATTGGATTTAGGTCAGGTGAGCGTGGGGGCCATTCAATGGTATCAATTCCTTCATTCTCCAGGAACTGTGTAAAGTGGCATCAGAATCTGCTCTGGTTCATACAAACAGAAGCTGCCAGCACTATATCCTGATACAGAGAATTCAAAGCATATATATAAAAGTGCAGTGCTAAAAATGTAAATAATATATAATATCTTAATTGATAAATCAAAAAAAGGAGCAAAACAAAAAGAACACTGTGAAATGAATAAATCCCAGTGCAAAAAGACACTGTGAAAAGAGGATGAAACAGAAGATCCTGATAACGTCACTTCTGATGAAATGTGTCGGTTGGAGCTAGGGCATACATCACCACACATGCACGCATGCCCATGGCCATCTTGAAAGTGCCATTATACAGTGCTGTTTTGTATCCTTTTTCATGTAAGTGCATAACTTTGGTTTGAATAAACTTTGCTAAGGATTTTACATGACATCGTTGATCCATTTGGAGTGGGTGAACGCTATCTGATCCACGTTTGAGGCTGTGGAGGAGGTTGGAGCAGTTTTCATTTGATCATATATATGCCATATTTGACTACTCTATAACATGATGGTCATATTTATCTGGTAAGCCTCCTTTGAGCACTGAGTGGAGTGACACGTGTTGCATTTGAATATGTTCGATCATAATATTAATTGAAGATATATGATTGCACTTAAGGATATTTCACACTGAGTGGGGTGATATGTGCTGCATTTGGACATACATGATCATCCTAGAGATTGAAGACATATGATTGCATTTAAGAACTTTTCACAGTGTCCTTTTGCACTGGGACTTATTCCTTTCACAGTGTTCTTTTTGCTTTGTTCTTTTTTTTAATTTATTAATTAAGATATAATATGTTATTCACATTTTTAGCGCTGTACTTTTATATCTATTCTCCAGGAACTTCTTGAAAACTCTCACCACATGAGGCCGGGCATTGTTGTGCACCAGGAGGAACCCAGGACCCACTGCACCAGTGTAGGGTCTGACAACAGGTCCAAGGATTTCATCCTGATACCTAATGGCAGTCAGGGTTCCATAGTCTAGCCTGTACAGGTTTGTGTGTCCCTCCATTGATATGCCTACCCAGACCATCACTGACCCACCACCAAACCGGTCATGCTGAATGATGTTACAGGCAGCATAACATTCTCCATGGCTTCTCCAGACCCTTTCACGTCTGTCACATGTGCTCAGGGTGAACCTGCTGTCACCTGTGAAAAGCACAGAGTGCCAGTGGCAGATCTGCCAATTCTGGTGTTCAATGGCAAATGCCAATCAAGCTCTATGGTGCCAGGCAGCGAGCACAGGGCCCACTAGAGGATGTCGAGCCCTCAGACCACTCTCATGAAGTCTGTTTCTGCTTGTTTGATCAGAGACATTCACACCAGTGGCCTGCTGGAGGTCATTTTGTAGGGCTCTGGCAGTGCTCATCCTGTTCCTCCTTGCACAAAGGAGAAGATATCAGTCCTGCTGATGGGTTAAGGACCTTCTATGGCCATGTCCAGCTCTCCTAGAGTAACTACCTGTCTCCTGGAATCTCCTCCCAATGCTCTTGAGACTGTGCTGGGAGACACAGCAAACCTTCTGGCAATGGCACTTATTGATGTGCTATCCTGGAGGAGTTGGACTGCCTGTGCAACCTCTGTAGGGTCCAGGTATCGCCTCATGCTACCAGTAGTGACACTGACCCTACCCAAATGCACAACTAGAGAAAAACAGTCAGAAAAGATGAGTCGGGAAAAAAATGTCAGTGGCCTCCACCTGTAAACCCATTCCTGTGTTGGGGGTCATCTTATTGTTGCCCATCTAGTGCACCTGTTGTTAATTTCATTAACACCTAAACAGCTGAAACTGATTAACAACCCCCTCTGTTACTTAACTGACCAGATCAATATCTCCAGAGTTTAACTGACTTGATGCTATACTCTGATTAAAAAGTGTTCCTATAGCTTTGTTAAGCAGTGTATTTTGCTTTACTAGTCACCTAGGTACATTCAGAGGCCTTATTGGCATCTTCTACCTGCTCATTGCTTGAGCTAACTCTGCAGTATGCCATGGCTGCAGTAACATCACTGTCAATTGATTCTTCCGGGCTGGTGTTCCCTTCTTCTTGGCTCCCATTACTCTCCTTCTCAACCTTGGAGCCCATGAATTCCTGTGCATCCTTTTTAGGCAAGTAGCGGCTCACACAGTGTTAAAATAATTTAGTAGACTTTTCCATGACAGTTGACATGGCAATGCTAGGAGTTCCTGAGGAAAAAGGAGGCATAATAGGGTGCTTTGGCAGCTGTATTGGACTGCTAGCTAGTTTGCATCTGAGTTACAGAGGAGGAGGAGGATGAAGGGTTGGTTAGCCACTTCACCACCTCCTCTGTGTGTTTTGGTTGTATAGCACACCCAGTGCCCAAAGAAAGGACAAATACAGTTGCAAGAAAAAGTATGTGAACCCCTTGGGATTACGTGGAGTTTTGCATGAATTGGGCATAAAATGTGCTCTGAACGTCATCTAAGTCACAACAATAGAAGAACACAGTCTGCTGAACATAATACTACACAAACATTAGATGTTGCCATGGTTTAATTGCACATAACATGTAAACATTCACAGTGCAGGGAGGAAAAAGTATGTGAGGTCCTAGCTTAATGACTTCTCCTAGAGATAATTGGAGCCAGGAGTGAGCCAACCTTGACTCCAATCAGTGTGAAGATATTGGATGTGTTGCTGACAGCTGTCCTGCCCTTAAAAAACACACACCTGTTTTGAGTTTACTAGTTTCAAGAAGCACTGGCTGTGTAACGGACCGCTTGACAGCACCTCTATCAATCCCCTGGCAGAGCCTCCCCAGAGTGCGGAGTCTAAGCACCGGAGCACTTGTTCACCAGGGCCCCTGATGGTGGGGATGGACTTGGAGCGCTCCGGTACCAGGCCGCAGCTGCTAGGTATCTCCAACAGGGGTAGAGGAGTCTGACAGGAGCTCCAGGGGGCTAAGAGTCTCATGTGAGGAAGCCTAGTGATCCCTGCGGGATGGATGAGCTAAATCAGAGTCATACAGGCTGGGTCGGTAACTAGAGGGTCGGCGAGGTACAAAACGGTAGGCAAAGGATAGTCGGGTCACACGCAGGGTCAATACCAAAATATCAGATTTAAAGGGGAACATCCAGGAGCAGAGTCAGGCAGGCCAAGGGTCAGGACAGGAGAAGGCAGCAAGGTCAAACAATTCAGATCAAGATACTCACAACACAGGTAACAGCATACAAAGACCATTCGGCAACAAGTGTTTGTGCAGAGCTGGTTTAAATAGCCCGTCCTGCACCTGACAGGTGCAGCCTAGGTCCTAGTGCCTGCCTAGTACTGTCAAGACGACGGGTGCACCTGGGTCCTAGTGCCCTATCACCTACACGTCTTGGCAGACACCTACGCCTGTGTAGACCCATGCGTCGCGATGGTCCCTGACAGTCTGATGTGAACCATGCCTTGCAGAAAAGAGCTCTCAGAAAACCTACAATCAAGAATTGTTGACTTGCATGAAGCTGGAAAGGGTTACAAAAGTATATCCAAAAGCCTTGATGTTCCTGTGTCCACGGTAAGACAGACTGTCTACAAATAGAAAAAGTTTAGCACTGTTGCTACTCTCCCTAGGAGTGGTCGTCCTCTAAAAATGACTGCAAGAGCGCAGCGCAGAATGCTGCATGAGGTAAAGAAGAATCCCAGAGTGTCAGCTAAAGACCTACAGAAATCTCTGGCACACGCTAACATTTTTGTTGACACATCTACAATAAGAAAAACATTAAACAAGAATGGAGTACATGGGAGGACACCATGGAGGAAGCCATTGCTGTCCAAAAAGAATATTGCAGCACGTTTGAAGTTTGCAAAAGAGCACCTGGATGTTCCACAGCACTACTAGCAAAATATACTGTGGACAGATGAAACCAAGATTGAGTTGTTTGGGAAGAACACACAACACTATATGTGAAGAAAAAAAGGCACAGCACACCAACATCAAAACCTCATCCCCACTGTAAAACATGGCGGAGGGAGCATCATGGTTTGGGGCTGCTTTGCTGCCTCAGAGCCTGGACGGATTGTTGTCATTGATGGGAAAATGAATTCCAGAGTTTATCAAGACATTTTGCAGGAAAACGTACGACCATCTGTCCGCCAACTGAAGCTCCGCAGAGGATGTGTGATGCAACAGGACAAGGACCCAAAGCATACAAGTAATTCAACAAAACAATGGCTGCAACAGCACAGAATACGCCTTCTGGAGTGGCCCAGTCAGAGTCCTGACCTCAACCCGATTGAAATGCTGTGGCATGACTTTAAGAGAGCGATTCACACCAGACATCCCAAGAATATTGCTACACTGAAACAGTTTTGTGAAGAGGAGTGCTCCAAAATTACTCCAGATCGTTGTGCAGGTCTGATCTGCAACTACAGGAAATGTTTGGTTGAGGTTATTGCTGCCAAAGGAGGGTCAACCAGTTATTAAGTCCAAAGGTTCACATACTTTTTCCTCCCTGCACTGTGAATGTTTACATGTTATGTGCAATTAAACCATGGCAACATCTAATGTTTGTGTAGTATTATGTTCAGCAGACTGTGTTCTTCTATTGTTGTAACTTAGATGACGTTCAGAGCACATTTTATGCCCAATTCATGCAAAACTCCACGTAATCCCAAGGGGTTCACATACTTTTTCTTGCAACTGTATGCCCTGCCTGAAGATAGTGAACCATGTCCATGACCACTGCATTGGACTGTGGACTGTAGGGGTGAGAAACATGATGCTTATAATTATTCTCTGCTATTATTTGCAGTTATTCAGCTATTGGAAGAGCTGTATTGTGGTGGAGGGGTGGGGGTGGTGTTTGGGTGTACTGTAAACTGTGGTGTTTATATTGGAATAAGCAACACCTCAATAATCTGCATCAGAGGCATAATTGTCACTGGTGCAAGAAAACATAAAGGACCCCCTGACCTGTCCCCCTGACCTCTGGTCCCAGGGACCTTTACTCCCACCACCTTTTATTATGGTCCAGCAATGGGACCCATTACTGCAGCAAATCCCTTTCCTGCCATCTTGGGTAAGGTTGCCATCTTTTCTTCAAGCCAAACCTGAACATTTCAGTGGCACACAGCAAATTGTTTGTTGTAGTATACACTATACATATATTTTGTAATTAAATAACATTTCTAACCACATGGATTAAATTACAAGAGTCCCCTCTTACATCCGAGTCCACAGAGTTTCCCCTACACATCTGAACTTGCAAAGTTCTCTTTTACATCTGAATCTGCAGAGTTCCCCTTTACATCTGAATCCACAGAGTTCCCCTTTTCCTCTAAATCAGTAGAGTTTCACTCTACATCTGAATACACAGAGTACCCCTTACATCTGAATTGGTAGAGATCTCCTTAATCTGAACTCACAGAGTTCCCCTTTACATCTGAACTCACAGAGTTCCCCTTTACATCTGAACTCACAGAGTTCCCCTTTACATCTGAACTCGCAGAGTTCTCTTACACTGTAAGGGGGGACTCTTCAAATGTAAGGGAGAACTTTAGGGATTTTGATGTAAGGAAGAACTCTGGGGACTCTGATGTAAGGGAGAACTCTGGGCAATCTGGTGTAAAGGGTATCTCTGATATAAGAGTTCTCTGGTAACCAAAGCCCCCACTTACATCATAGTTCCCAACATTCCCCTTTAATCAGAGTTCCTACAGTCCCCCTTACATCATAGTCCCCCTGTAAATCAGGGTTCCCAGAGCTCCCTTACATCAGAGTCTGCAGAATTTTACTTGAAGGGGGAGCTCTGTAGACTCTAATGTAAAGGGGGGTTCTGATGTAAGGGGGAAATATGTGGATTCTGGTGTAAAGGGGAACTCTGATGTAAGGGGGTCTCTGATCAGGAAAGCCCCCACTTACATTAGATTTCACAGAGCACCCCTTACATCTGAGTTCCCATAACATTAGCATACTCAGAGGCAGGAGAGAGACGGGAGAAAGAAGGAACACCTCAGTCAACATGGAAGGTGAGCTCACTCCCCAGGAAGGAGGCTCAATCAGTCTCCACTCTGCATAGTTCCTCCACCATGTACAGTACAGTACATTCATAAAGTATTCAGACCCCCTTCACTTTTTCAATTGTGTTGTGTTGCAGCCTGATACTACAGTTGTTTAAATTCATTGTTTTCTCATAATCTACCTTCAGTACCCCATAATGACAAAGCGAACACCGAATTTTAGAAATATCTGTGAATTTGTTAAAAAGAAAAAACTGAAATATCACATGTACTTAGGTATTCAGACCCTTTACTCATTACACCTTAAACAACAATTAAAGGCTCATGTATTTTTGGGTATGATGTGAAAAGCTTTGCACACCTGGATTGGGGTAATTTCTGCCATCCTTCTTTGCAAATCCTTCAAAGCTTAGTCATTTTTCAGTCATTTTTAGGTCTTTCCAGAGATGTTCAATGAGGTTCAATTCAAGGGGCTGGGCCACTCTAGGACATTCCCAGAGTTTTCCTTAAGCCACTCCTGAGTTGTCTTGGCTGTGTGCTTGGGATTGTTGTCATGTTGGAAGGTGAACCTTTGGCCCATTCTGAGGTTCTGAGCGCTGTGGAACAGTTTTTCATATTTCTGTACTTTGCCCCTATCAGCTTTCTCTCAAATATGACCAGTCTCCCAGTCCCTGCTGATGAAAAACATCCCTACAGCATGATGCTGCCACCACCATGTTTCACTGTTAGGATAGTATTGGGCAGACGATGAGCTGTGCCTGGTTTCCTCCAGATATAATGTTTAGAATTGAGGCCAAACAGTTTAATCTTGGTTTCATCATACCAGAGAATATTGTTTCTCACAGTATGAGAGTCATTCAGGTGCTTTTATGCAAACTCCAAATGGGCTTTCATGTGTTTTGCACTGAGGAGAGGCTTCTGTCTAGCCATTCTGCCATAAAGTCCAGATCGGTTGGTAGCTGCAGTGATGGTTGTCCTTCTGGAACCTTGTCCCATCTCCACACACGATCTCTGGAGCTCAGTCAGAATGACCATTGGGGTTTTTGGTCACCTTTCTTACTAAGATCCTTGCTCAGTTTCGCTGGGCGACCAGCTCTTGGAAGTGTCCTTGCTGAGAATTAGAGGCCACTGTGCTCTTGGGGACCTTTAGTTCAGCAGAATTTTTTTGTAGGCGTCCCCAGATCTGTGCCTTGCAATAATCCTGTCTCTGAGCTTTGAAGGCAGTTCCATTGACCTCATGGTTTTTGTTTTGATGCAGTATTCCATACGGTGCCTTTCCAAATCATGTCCCATCAATTTAATTGACCACAGGTGGTCTGCATTGAACATAAAGAAACATCTCAGCAACGATTGAGAGAAATGGGGGCACCTGAGCTAAGTGTTGTTGCACAGGGTCTGAATACTTGTCAACGTAATATTTCTAGGGGGGGGGGTCATACATTTGCAAACATTTCTAAAAAATGTTTTCACTTTGTCATTTTGGGGTAATGAGTGCAGAATATTGAGGGAAAAATTAATTTAAACAGCTGTAGTATCAGGCTGCAATATAACAATATGAAAAAAGTGAAGTTAGCCTGAATATTTTATGAATGCAATGTAGTTGCTGGCTGCTGAGCTTTCCCACCCAGTCATTCACTTTCTGAGCACAGTATTTGAGTGTGGGCAGGGCCACAGACATACATAGGAGAGGGACAGGAGTAGGAGGAGCAGAATAAAGTAGAATTTTAACATCTGCAAACATGGCAGATTTGATTTAAATTGTGCCTATATTAAGACCAGTAAAAGGGATAGGGTAAGAAAACAACTTGGCCTGGGGCTAAATGAAGATTTTAAATAGTGGGGTGAAAGGGGACAGCTTTGTTTGGTCTACTACTGGAGTGTAAGTGCAGAGGAAGGAGTAAACTAAGCAGATAAGTACTAGAAACTGTGCCTTAAAACCCACATGGGCCATCATGGGCCATTTCCAGTTGATGTTATACAAGAGTGTTTTTTTAGGTTTTAACCAGTTCCCAAGTGCCCTATAGCAGATGTACTGCTACAGGGTGGCTGCTCTGTGCAAAATAACATAAAGTATATATACGTGATTTTGCACTTCCTGATTTAGGGGCCTGGCTTGCCACTTCTGCTGTTATTAGTCACAGCAGAAACCAATCAGCGTGTGCTGGCCAATGGATGACCGCCGGCACATGCTGATCATCTAGGAGGGAGACAGCACACAGCCCTGCCTATGTAAACAAGGCAGAGCTGTGTCCTGTCAGGGGCAATAATGTGGATTTTTTTCACCTGCTAAGCAGGGAATCTAGCACATGGATACACCTTACAGGCTGAAGTGCCAGAACCAAGGGCTCAATGGCCAGTGTTAACAGAAGATGCAAAAGGGGACAACCTTGTCTCATTCCTTTACATAAAGAAAAGGCTGGTGATATGTCCTTGTTTGTGTGAACTCGAGCCTTAGGGTTAGCATATACCAAAACCCATCTGAGACATCGTTTCCCATAGAAATGGCCATTTGATGGTGTCAAAGGCTTTTTACATGTCCAAAGACATCACCAAACCACTCTGTCGCTCAGTAACTGCCCTGTGGACGTGCAAGTACAGGCGGCGCATATTGTCATAGATGCTTTTTGCGGGCAAGAACCTCGATTGGTCTGAGTGCACGAGTGTAAGAATCACTTTCTGCAAAGAGGTAATTAAAAGTTTGGCCAACATATTTGCATCACTGTTAGGTAAAGAGATGAAATGGTATGACACACATAGTAGTTTTTCTTTGTCAGGTTTTGGTATTAGTACTATTAAAACCTCATTGATAGAGTCCGGAAGTAATCTATTCTCAAATGCTGAGTTAAAAAGGCCATGCAATTATGTGGCAAGGTCTTCCACGTAAATCTGATACCATTCAGAGGGTATCCCAGCTAGCTCTGGGGTCTTATTAGAGGGTAGAGAATAAATAGCTTCTGAAACTTTTTCCACTGTAAGTGGTTTTTTGAGGAGAAGGTAATGGCAGTCACTAAGATTGGGAAAAGAAAGAGAAGTGAAAAAAACTCTAAAAGGAATTTTCGGCGGGGGCCCTTACATCAGAGTACAGCGATTCATAGAATTGTGCAAAAGTCTTATTAATGGTTATGGGGTCATAAGAGATTGTCCCATTGGGCAGTCTGTTGCTGGTATGTTCATGCAACTTGGCCGATAAGTATAGCTGATGCTTACATGTCAGATCAACCATTTGAAGTTGCAGAGCTCTGCTGGGGGAAATAGGCCGCCACCAAAATTAATGATATACCATGAACTGTGCAAAGTATAAGGACGTATTGGCCTTTAGGGTCAGTAATCACCTTATCACAAAAAAATGGGAGACCTTGGATCAATACAGATACCCCCCAGGGGAATATTTAGAGTATATTTGTGATTGATATCCATGTAAAACCTAGTGTTTCTTAAGTGCAACATTTTTTTATCCTGCTAAAAGTGTTTCCTGCAAACATGCCACATGAGGGTTGTGAGGTTTAAGGAGCTAAAAAGCAGATGCCCTGTTATATGTGGAGTTTAGTCCATGAACATTCCAGGACAAGAACAATTCAGTGGAAATTTGGCTAACTGAAAGTTATGGTAGATGGGGCTACAGGGCCCAGGGGGCCATCCACAGGCCCTATCACAGCTGCAGTACTAGAGGGGGAGCATGGCATAGAACATTCATCATCACACATATAAAATATGCATGCCACACACAACCCCCCCCAAAAAAAAGAAGCAGGTAGTAAGTCAGAATTCAAAACTCCTGTCCAGCTCCAAAAAAAATGGAGTGGGCTTTATCCCAAAATTGAGGTCACTTGTGGGAAACATGACCTATAGTCCCATACAGGTCCAAAAAAATTAAACAATGAAACAGGAAGACAAATATAGAACCCTGTAGCAGCAGTCAACCAGGGGAGCAGAGTTCCCCTTACAGGGTAAACAATGGTCACCCAGCTAAGCAGGCATAAGACTGCATGAAGAGAAGCACACTGAATCTCAGGGAAGACTTATCAGGTCAACAGAGAGCTTTGAGGAGATGTCGCCTTCTGTGACAGCGATTCAAACCAAAGCAGGAAATTTTCAGGTGATTGGAAGAAGTACACTTGACCCTGGTGTACCACTCGTAGTGTAGCTCAAAAAAAGTGTAGAGTATTGTTCACCTTTCCCCTGATATTTGTCTCTAAGATTGCGAACAATGGTGGAATAATCAGGAAAAAGGGACACCAAGGTATTATTGATGCAAAAGACTTTCTTTCAGGTAAGCAGCGCATAGTATAGAGTCTCTGTCTCTGTAGTTTAGAAGACAAATCACCATTGCGTGGGGGGGTGGTGCCCTCAGGGAGAGGCCTTTCAGGGATCCTATGAGCCTGTTCAATCACAAAGCAGGGAGAGCGAGAGACAATCATGGCCCAATTCTTGCTGCAGCCAGTTTTTCCAGAAAGGCCACCATATAAGACCCCTCCACCCTTTCAGGTAGGCCCACCAACCTCAAGTTGTTTCTACGGAGGTGGTTTTCCAGATCAACCACCTTATCCTCCAGAGCTTTGACTTTGCCACCGCAGAAGTTGACTTGGGCAGGAGAGGGTTAACCACATCCTCTAAGTCACTGATGTGCCTTTCGGTTTCTGACACCCACTCCCAGACCTTATGCATATTCTGGCGCATGATAGTAAGATCAAGTTTAAATTCCGCTACCTTCCCCATCAAATCAGAATGGTTTACCTTAATGGTAGTGAGGACATCCAACAGGGTAGGCTCCGTCCTGTCTTCCACGCCATCCTCGCTGGGGGAGGTCTGTGGGACCAAGGTGGCTGGTGAGGGCAGTGGGGAAGCATCCGGTGCTTCCCCAAACAGATCGGGAGAGGAGGCTGGGGAAGAATGTGTCATGGTGAAGCGGCAGCCATTTTGGCAGGAGCAGGTGGTAATGCTCATCATGGTCGAAGGTTGCTTGCGATGTCTTCCCATCCACCAAACTACTGGTCAGGAGTGTGATGTTGTTCTCCACTGAGCCAGGAGCAAAACGAGCCTTGTAGGAGTTATGGGCGATCAGTAGTGTTGGGCATGATATTCGAGTTGAATATAAGTTCGACTCGAACATCAGCTGTTAGTGTGTTCGGGAACTCAAAATCCATACCAGACCCAAAGGGCTTGGTATAACCCTTAGCAATATAACTCATGTGGTATTTTAGTAGCTGTGCAGTATGTTACTGCATATTCAGATGCGGTAAGATACCGCTTAGTTAATTGTACCCTCTGTTCGTAGTTTACAGTCGAACTTTCATTAGGTTCAAATGTTCAGCCGCAAACCGAACAGGTGGGTGTTAGGAAGAGTGTCTGTTCACATGCCTCACTAGGTCCATGCAGTATAGAGAAAGGTCTGAAAGCATATATACAGTTGCAAGAAAAAGTATGTGAACTCCTTGGGATTACAGTATGTGAAAAAGTATGTGAACTCCGTGGAGTTTTGCATGAATTGGGCATAAAATGTGCTCTGAACGTCATCTAAGTCACAACAATAGAAGAACACAGTCTGCTGAACATAATACTACTATTATGACCCGAAAGGTCATAATAGTAGTATTATGCTACTACTACTACTATTGAGAAGTGTTCTTCCCAATTTAACTCTCTCAGCTGAACATTTTCTTTTTCTTTGGTACATGTCCAAAGTATTTTGTTTTGTCTCTTGCCCTTTGCTTATTAAGTATAGTGGTTCAAAAGTTAACAGCTTCCCATCTGCCCTATACACATGTACATAAGTATTCATTTTGCTCAATACTTTGTTGATGCACCTTTAGCACCAATTACAGCCTCAAGTCATTTTGAGTATGATGCTACAAGCTTGGCACACCTATTTTTGGGCAATTTCTACCATTCTTCTTTGCAGTACCTGTCAAGCTCCATCAGGTTGGATGGAGAGCATAAGTGCACAGCCATTTTAAGATCTCTCCAGAGATGTTCAATTGGGTTCAAGTCTGGGCTCTGGCTGGGCCACTCCAGGACATTCACAGAGTTGGTCCGTAGCCACTCCTTTGTTATGTGGGCTGTGTGCTTAGGGTCGTTGTCCTGTTGAAAGATGAACCGTTGCCCCATTCTAAAGTCCAGAGTGCTCTGGAACAGGTTTCTATCAAGGATGTCTCTGTACATTGCTGCATTCATCTTTCCTTCGATCCTGACTAGTCTCCCAGTTCCTGCCACTGAAAAACATCCCCACATCACAATGCTCCCACCACCATGCTTCACTGTAGTGATGGTATTGGCCAGGTGGTGAGTGGTGCCTGGTTTCCTCCAGACTTGATGCATGGCATTCAGGCCAATCTTTGTTTCATCAGACCAGAGAGTTATTTTCTCATGTCTGAGAGTCCCTCAGGTACCTTTTTGTCAAACTCCATTTGCCTTTTACTGAGGAGTGGTTTCCGTCTGGCCACTCTACCATACAGGCCTGACTGGTGCAGTGCTGCAGAGATGGTTGTTCTTCTGGAAGGTTCTCCTCTCTCCACAGAGAAATGATGGAGCTCTTTCAGAGTGACCATCAGGTGCTTGGTTACCTCCCTGGCTAAGGCTCTTCTCCCTCGAGCGCTCATTTTGGCTGGGCTGCCTGCTCTAGGAAGATTCCTGGTGGTTCCAAACTTCTTCCATTTATGGATGATGGAGGCCACTGTGCTGATTGTGACCTTCAATGCTGCAGAAATTTTTCTGTACCCCTCTCCAGATCTGTGCCTTTATACAATCCTGTATCGGAGGTCTACGGACAATTCCTTGGACTTCATGGCTTGGTTTGTGCTCTGACATGCACTGTTAACTGTGGGACCTTATATAGACAGGTTTATGCCTTTCCTAATCATGTGCAATCAACTGAATTTCCCACAGATGGACTCCAACCAAGTTGTGGAAACATCTCAAGGATGATCAGTAGGAACAGGATGCACCAGAGCTCAATTCTGAGTGTCATGGCAAAGGCTGTGAATACTTATGTGTGTGTGATTTTGCATTTCCGGGTACGGGGAGTGTGTGAGGTGCGCGCACACGCCATACCCACGCTGCAGTTCGCAGCTGTCAATCACCAGGTCCCGGCAGGTGATTTGTCACCGGCGCTCGGTGATTGCCAAGCATCTCCGACAGTGAGGAGAACTGTTTGTAAACAAAAACGTTTCCATGGAGTGGAACCAGATGTGCAACCTTGTTGCCTGGTTTATTTTTTAGAATATACTTTTTGCCACCAAGTTCCAGGCCTAATTTAGGCCAAGGTTCCCTAAATGGTTAGGGCAGGTAATGTCAAAATCTGCAGAGAATAAGAAAAGATCCTCAGATATCAACAGGATTACAGTTTTGTGATTCTGTTTGGTATTGAGAGTGAAAAGGAATCCCCAGTGGTAGGGTATGAAATATACTCACAAACCAACTTGGCTGTATACAGTATACAAAATATCAATAGGAAACTGGCCTTGCTGTGAACTACACACTTGGGACAGACTTAGGCAACACTCCATGACAGACACTGTAGTTAACACATTTCGAGGAACAAATCCTCTTCATTAGAGCTAACTTGTCTGCCAGCCTACACCATTTAAATAATATAGTAAAATGGCTGGATGGACAAATAATAGGCACCTCCTCTTCCTTCATGTAGGGGGGAGGGCCAACTCAAAACTGAATACAACAAACAATTAAATCAAAACATACAGTATAAACTATCACAATACATAAAGACAGCATAATTCTTAACTCACTAGTACATTACTTAAAAACAGCAATCAGAATTCATCACAGACCCATGAGGAGAATAAAAATATAATAAAAGACATACTGTATACACCACAGAAAATAACATATGAGTATGTGACACATATATATATGTGGGTTCAACGCCTTCTAAAAGGTCACTCACCCTATCCACATGCACATACTACCAAGATCCCGGGTAGTAGTTGCAGTTGTAATCAATTGGATAGAAAATAAATATTTCAAAAACCCATTATGCCATTAACATTATTTGCCGTAACAGACCACTGTATAAACTGGAGCCCACACAGGCTCTTCAAATGCAGAAGTACCAGCACTGGAACACATACAGGACCGTTGGGAGAATTTTCAGAGCAGATTTGTGGAGTTTGCCTCATCCCAATTAGCAAAGGTAGGGGTGGATACCATTGGAGACTGGAGGGAAACCTCCTACAAAGGACTGTAGCCAGGTGGGCACCAATTGGTCCTAGCATGTCAAAGATGACGCTCGGAGACAGTAATGTATTCCTCAGCCCCCAGTCACCGTTCTGAGTCCCAGCCCCACCAGACTAACAGTAGTATCTTTAATGACACATAAAGCAATGACAGTACCCAAAAGCTGGGAACAGAGACAGTGCACAGAAAAAGTGTATATAAAATTGCACTTGCTGTTATGTTAAGCAAACCCAATACAACAGGTGAGAGAAATACTATATAATTGAATGCCACAAATTCAATCAAAAGATAATAAAAAGGTGAAAAAAAATTGGATGGAAAACACATATCAATCTGTAGAGTAAAAAATTATATATATAATGAGCTAAATATTATAAAAAATAGATAAATCACAATCTGTGAAAAATCTGATTATCGCTCCCAATAACCACTCCAGCTGTCGGCATGTATGAGGAGCTCTAATTAGAAACCCCTGATAGTCACACCATTGCCTAAAATATCTGAGAAATTATTATATAATATATACTTACAATACAATGCAGCACAAGGTAGTTACAAATGTGGGGTAAAAAAATGAGGGGCCTGTGAATATATATTTTTGGTTTTGGATTTAATACCTCTTTAACCACTTGCCCTCCAGAGGATTTACCCCCTTCCTGACCAGGCCATTTTTTGTGATACGGTGCTAGATTATGTTAACTGACAATTGCGTGGTCATGCAACACTGCACTCACATGAAATTTATGTCCTTTTTCCCACAAATAAAGCTTTGTGGTATGTGATCGCCTCTGTGTTTATTTTGTTGCGCTATAAAAAAAACACCGCCAATTTTACTATTAACTACTTGCCTACTGGACACTTATACCCCCTTCCTGCCCAGACCAATTTTCAGCTTTCAGTGCTGTCGCACTTTGAATGACAATTGCGTAGTTATGCAACACTGTAACCATATGAAATTTTGATAATTTTTTTCACACAAATAGAGCTTTATTTTGGTGGTATTTAATAGCTGCTGGGTGTTTTATTTTTTGCGCTATAAACAAAAAAGAGCAAACATTTTGAAAAAAAAGTTTCTTTGTTTCTCTTATAAAATTTAGCAAACAGGTAATTTTTCTCCTTCACTGATGTGCGTTGATGAGGCTGCACTGATAGGCAGCACTGATGGGCACTGATCGGCAGCACTGGTAGGCATTGATAGACATCACTGATAGACACTGATAGGTGGCACTGATGGGCACTGATAGGCAGCACTGGTAGGCATTGATAGACATCACCGATGGACACTGATAGGTGGCACTGATGAGGTGGCACAGATAGGTGGCACTTATGGACACTGATAGGCGGCACTTATAGGCAAAACTGATGATGCTGCATCGATGGGCACTGATGGGCAGCACTGATGGGCAGCACTGACTGACGACACTGATTTGCGGCACTGCTGGGCAGCACTGATGGGTGGAACTGATGGGGGGCACTGCTGGGCACTGGTGGGTAGCACCAGTAAAAAAAATTACTTTCCAGTAAAAAAATTTTAAAAATTTAATTTTGTCATAAATGTAGGCTAAAATGTACTCTATTACATGTCTTTGCTAAAAAAATACTCCAATATTTGTACATTAATTGGTTTACATGAAAGTTATAGTGTCTACAAATGGAGGTATATATACTGGAATTTGTTTTTTAACACTAGTAATGGTGACGATCAGTGACTGCAGGACTTCAGCAGGCATTCTGGCACTGAGGAGAACTGACTTGGTGACACTGACATCCTCAGTGACACTAATACAGTGATCAGTGGTAATAAAAGCACTGACACTGTACTAATGACACTGGGCAGGAAGGGGTTAACATCTGGGGCAATTAAAGGGTTAACTGTGTGCTGTGTGCTGTTTCACTGTTTTCTGTGTTCTGTGCTTTACACTGTTAGCACATTGCTTTGTATTGGTCTGCTATGCAGAGCCATACAAAGCAGTGTGCATGAGCTGACAGGGGAGAGATCTGTATTGTTTACATACAGATCTCTCCCCCATCTGTGATACACTGTGATCACCGGGTGCCAGCGAGGAATCACTGGCTGGAACCCAGTGATTGACAGCCGAGGCCACCAATGGTGGCACAGATAGGGTGCGCGCACAATTCTTGTGCACGCCCCCTACCCAGTAATGCAAAATCATGTATATATACGTGATTTTGTGCACCCTTGCTACCCTGTAGCAGTATTTATGTTATAGGGCGGTGGGAAAGCGGTTAAAGGCATAATGCCTTTTTTTATATTTTTATTTATATTTTATTGATAACAACATTCACTAGATAAATAATGGAAAACCTTGTGTAACTGGAAGACAAAGTCACTTAGGTGTCTTTAAAGAACACATCCAAAATATTCCCCCATAAGGCAAAAATATGGGAAAATACAAATTGTGTGGCTATTACAGCAGCTATTCTGTGTGTACGTACAGTTGTTCAGAAGGTATTAATTCATATCTATCTTCTGTGTGCAGATAAGGATATGTAATGAAAGATTTTAGTTTTTTTACTGAGGTTCACATTGATCTGTACATTGTCTTTTTTAGGCTTTCTTTCTTTCTATTTTCACCTGGTGACCTTGTGGCAGGCGCAGCACCCTTTGGTGCCTAGTGCGCTGTGGCATTAGAAAAATTATGCAATTGCTGATTCTTTGTTTGATTAGACTGACTTTACTCTGTAATTCCTCCAATGCCGCTCTATGGATGCAGTAGGTTTAAAGAGCACACCGAATACTTTAGTTAACTTCTTTAATAACTTCAATCTTCTTCATATAACTGCTTACAATGGCTTGTTTCATTTATCATACAGTAGCTTATTTCTTTCATATTACAGTGGTTTGATTCGATAGATTGATAAATTTGTTAGATTCGGTAAATTCGTTCAATTATGATTACTCTACAGTGACTTGATTCGTAAGTTTGTAAATTCGTAAGTTCGATAAGTTCGTAAGTTCGATAAGTTCGGTGGAACTACAAGTAAACGCACACAACAGTTTTAACATACAGATCTACCTGCATTACTAAACAACAGAGGAACACACAAGTGCATTAAATACCTATTTGGCCTGCTCTGCTTCCATAAAGCTTTTCTGATTGGAACTGTCTGTTTCCTCTTCTGTCTGGTGAGCATGTGTCTCTAGAAAATCCTAGCAGGGAGTTTTACACAGGCATAAATGTGAAACTGGCTGGGATTGGTTAAGGCTCTGTACAGTGTGAGGCTGTCTGTGATTGGCTCACCTATATACTAACTCTTAAAGGCATATTTTCCTTTTCTGCTTCTGCTAACACAATGAATATATAAATGTCATATAACAATCAAAGACATAAATCACAGCAATGCTTCTGCTTTTGGCTTTAACATATGCACATGTATACTGTACTGAGGTTATTGGCAGGTTTGGTTTACACATATATGTGAACCATATTAACAACCTAGGACTGGTCTTAGCTGGCCAGCTACAGACCTCGCCAGTAAGTCTGTTGTTTTTCAACAGAACAAGCTTTCCTGCAATTGTAGTGGTTGAGGGTTGAGACAAACTGTTTAACACTGACAGAGGTGCTTTTATTGCTCAGCTTCTACTTAGCTATATAAAACCTGGATCCCAAAAGGAACAAAACAGTTGCTGTAACTGCTTTTAAAGTGTTAGCTAAAGAGCTAGGTGAAAAACCTAAATAAAAATACTAATGCAGCCACCACATCTAATGATTTCTTAACTGAAATATAATACAGTTCTGGTCTTGGATTTAATACCACTTAAAGGAGTGTTTTGTAGGTATAAGGACTGTGGCATATACTGTATGTGTTTTTGGTTTATACTATAAGTCGGCTTAACCATGCCTCTTGAAGTCATGCCATATTCAGCACAATGTTGTCATGACCACATTTACACTGCACGCTTCTCAGATCATCCCCATGCCAAAGTATCTCTCTGTTCTGAAAAGAAACAGAACTCGGGAACCAGTGTTCTTCACTGTGTCTCTCTGTGAATGTGGCCTTGATAAAGGCAGGGCTTTTGTTTCCACATATCAGAGTCTCCAGCAAGGAGAGCTGACAGGGGAGAGATCTGTATTATTTACATACAGGTCTCTCCCCCATCTGTGATACACTGTGATCACCAGGTGCCGGCAGGGAATCACCGGCCGGGATTCGGTGATTGACAGCCGAGGGCACCAATGGTGGCGCAGGTAGGGTGCGCGCACGGTTCATGCTCACGTCCCCTACCCGAAAATGCAAATTATACTCTACATGTCCTGAGACTAGCAGCAAGAAGCAACAGTGCCTTAGATTTTACATTACAGATTACTACTATAAGGTGGTAGACACAGGAGTGTCTAGGTACCATCCAGGGGCGAACTGACCATTTGGAAACCTGGGCACTGCCCAAGGGCCCGGGGTCAGTAGGGGGCCCCATGAGATGCCCCTGGTATCTTTTTCATAGGCTTTTTTGAGTTTGGGCAAAAACACAGGGGCCTCATGATCCCCTATTGCCCGGGGGCCCCATGAGTTGTCAGTCCGCCCCTGCTTCTGCGCCATATCTCTCCACATACATTTTAGACAGTACACTGCCATTTTTCAGTAGGGATTTTAGGCTCAAGGTAAACAAATCAGTGTACTACTTAGGCACAATTAACATTTCTACATTTTCCCTGTGACATAGAAAATCTTTACTTTTTTATTTGAGTTTCACTTTAAAGAATAACTCCACTTTTGCTGAAAGAAAAACAGTCCCCTCTGGCTGAACGATGTACTGTACATTTTAGGGATTTTAACAAACCTTGTTGAAGACTTCTACCTTTTGTATTCTGAAGAAATACAGTATCTGTTTGTCTGTGTCCATGTGCAGAGTGAATGTGGATGGGAGTGAATTTACAATCATCAATCAGCGGATGCAGCTGCAGGACTTTTAGAGGAAAATAGCAGGGTCTGCACCCTTTTAGACATGATTTCCCTATCTCACCAAAAGTGACATATTTGTTACAGGGGATGCTCAAATCTGACTTGTATCTTAGTGCAGGCTTTTGGGAAAATCAGTAAGCCAATCAAACAAACAGGAAACGACATTCTGGAGGATGTTCTGTATACAAACTGTGTACAGTACTCCTCCAGGTAGCCATATTGCATTGCATTTTTACAGAGAATTACAGCGTTTCAGATTGAAAAGCGAAAGTAATTTTTAATAACATTCAGTTACAACATAACTTGTGTAGCAATTCTACACACTATATATGTGTTTTATTTTCTATTTTTCCCCTCAAAATTG
Organism: Staurois parvus; assembly: GCF_062004578.1. Lineage (NCBI taxonomy): Eukaryota > Metazoa > Chordata > Amphibia > Anura > Ranidae > Staurois > Staurois parvus. Next base: position 7,666,604 of record NW_028317818.1, read on the forward strand.
GAGTTACCCTTTAGGTTCTACAGTGTGGAGTAATACATACAGCCTCCTGGAGTGTTTTTTGGATTTTATGGAGAACCCATGTAGACTTGAAACAACAGCCAAGCTGTATATTCACAACTGTTCCAATGATAGAAGGGATCTCCTCTGTGAGGTTGATGTACAACAGCAATAATGCAAGAGGGATCAAACTTAGACCTACTCTATACCCAAAATTAACAAAGTGTTTTTAAAATTGTGTTAACATTGTAGTAAAGTGTAATTTTTGTTTGTAATTTTCTAATATCTTTTAAAGTAAAGTATAACTGAGTTTAGAACACTTAATTGAATGTAGGCATGCACAAAAATAAATCATGAACAAAATCTAGTAAATTTAGCAGCATTTTCACATTACCATTTATACATATCTAATAGCTACTTGTCAAGTTAAATACTCACATAACAAGGAATGCACTCATCTCCATGAGATCAGATAGCAGGTCCCATGCTTACATATTTTCAGGAAAAACATATGGTTGGAAACCGGTTGTAATTCACCAACAGCTTGCCTATGTTGCAAATCATCCACTGAAATCAGGACACATGCTATGCGGAGGAAAGGAAGGAAATGTCATTAAAAATGATTCATACACCTTACATTTAATGAGTGCTGATGCTTGAGGTATTCCGTTATTTGATCAATAATATGGATTAAAGTGCTTTATGCAGAGAAATTAGTCTGTAGTAGCAATCTGTAATTTTTGCGACAATGGTCTTGTTTTAAGAACCATACTGTTAAATTCATTGTTTACCACAATGCATTGAGCAAACACATACAGTGAGACATATGGAGAAATTTCAAAACAGCACATGGTTAGGTCCTAATGAGTATTAGCATACTGTGCATTACAGGTGACATCCAAGGTTTGTTTATTGAACTTCACTAATTCTATATTCTTACTGTATCTGTTTTCAAGCTTGGCAGTGGTCTTGCTGTCACAGTAATTATTAATGCTACAATAAGAATATTAACAATGCATGCTACCTATCACTTAAACAATGAGCAATATTTTGTACTTAACATTACATACAACAAAATTGTACCCGATAAGCGATCTAGAGCCCAAAAACCTAAAAAACGGAAATGCAATGTTTGCTGCATCTGTTTTACCTTTGACAACCTGGTTGGTATTACTTCATATCAATGTATAGTACTGAAAAGGACAACCATTTCTGTGGTCAAAGTTCAGTTTTCCAGTGAAAATGTAATAATGTGTATAACTTATGATTTATTATATACTGTGTATGATAATACCAAATTAACACATAGAATATATAGATCCAAAAGATGGTGACCTTTGAATCCAAACCCTTATGCGTTATTTGTGTTTTCACAGCACCAAACTATTATTCAGCATCTTATAAAGTACATGAAACTTTTTTTTATATAGGTCTTTTAATATTTAGACCTGGAAAATAAAGTATAATTAATACATTAATTTTAGTATAATAATTATAATAAATAAGTAAATGTCATTCCCTTGTTCTTAAATCCTTTGGGTTAGTGAACAACTGCACAAACCTAGGCTCTTTTGAATTCTGGGGTCTATAATTTTGAAATTCTGCACCAGGAAGATACACCTGCAGTGAATGTGTGGTGAAAGTCACATTCTCTGCTTTACAGAAATAGATTATTAGGTCCTGGGATTTAAACAGCAATATATTTTGTAAAATAAATAAATAATCAAACAACTAAATAAATAGGTTCACTGGAACCTACCTTAGTGATTCTAAATCACACGCTGCTTCTAATGCTTCTGTTTTACTTTCTATTCATAAAATGCAGAGTGTGGCAGGGGATCTACTGTGTTCTATGGAATTCTCTTTGCATAGAGCTGCAAAACGTATCTGGGATAGATGGAGAGCCATGTTGCAGGATTCATTCTCCTCTCATCACTTGTTTCTTTGTTCATTAGAAGGAATGGGGTTTTGTTTGCTTTATAGTTTAGAAGAATGTGCTGTAGTTAAGCCATACCACTTCATTAAAAAAAGGGACTCGTAAATTAGAAAATTGACTGTCAGCTTCTGCAACAAAAGCACACTTCTATTTTTTAGTATACTAGATCTGGAAATTTCTTGGAGCATATAATGAGTGATTAAGGGCTCTATTCCTGATTAACTACTTGCCCTCTGGAAGATTTATAGTTTAGAAGAATGTGCTGTAGTTAGGCCATCGCTTCATTAGAAAAAGGGACCCGTAAATTAGAAAATTGACTGTCAGCTTCTGAAACAAAAGCACAATTTGATTTTTTAGTATACTAAGTCTGGAATTTTTTTGAGCCTATAATGAGTGCTTAAGGGCTCTATTCCTGATTAACTACTTGCCCTCCAGAAGATTTACCTCCCCCCCCCCTTAATGACCAGGCCATTTTTTGCTATTCAACACTATTTCAACTGGTAACTGTGCAGTCATGCAACACTGTACCAAAACGAAATGTATGTTCTTTTTTCACACAAATAAAGCTTTCTCTGGTGGTATTTGATCACCACTGGTTTTTTTTGTGATATAAACTTAAAAAGACCAACATTTTTTTTTAAATTACATTTCTACATTTTGCTTTAAAAAATATTGAATAAAATCAAATTTATTTCACCTACTACTGAGGTGTCTACTTTCCAAAAAGGGTTCATTTGGGGGTAGGTTTTGTGCTATCCTGGCATTTCATGCTCAACATTAGCACATTTCACCCACTCTTCTAACTACTTGAAGATGAGGCCTTTTCTGACACTCTTTGTTCACATGAAAAAAACCCAGTATATTTTGCTAGGAAAATTACTTTGAACCCTCAAACAATATTTTTTTTTAAAGCAGAGGCCCTAGAGAATAAAATAGTGGGTGCTGCATTTTTTATGTCACACAGTTCTTGCACAGTGATTTTTGGAACACAATTTTTCTGGAAAAAATTAACTTTTTTGAATTTTTATGCACAAAAAACAATATATTGGCCAATTGTTTGATAAAATATAAAGTATGATGTTATGCCGAGTAAATAGATACCAAACATGACATGCTTTAAAATTGTGCATGCCCCGAGCAACGGCAACAAACTGCATAGTTACATAGTTAGTCCGGCTGAAAAAAGACAAAACTCCATCCAGTTCAGCCATAGAAAAAAAAAAAAGTTATAATCCTATGCCCACAGTTGATCCAGAGGAAGGCAAAAAAAACCCCCAGCAAAGCATGATTCAATTTGCACCTGCTGAGAAAAAAAATTCCTTCCTGATCCCCCGAGAGGCAATCGGATATTCCCTGGATCAACTTTACATATAAATGTTAGTATCCAGTTATATTCTGTGTATCTAAGAAACAATCCAGGCCTTTTTTAAAGCAATCCACTGAGCTGGCCAGAACCAACTCTTGAGGGAGTCTATGCCACATTTTCACAGCTCTTACTGTGAAGAAAACTTTCCGTGTTTGGAGATTAAATTTCTTTTCTTCCAGACAAACATACACGCATACATTTTTAATATCCATGGATGACACTTTAACACCTTCCTGCCTGGCCTATAGCAGATTGATGGACAGACGGGGCCAGTCTTCCTTGTGACTGGGTGTCATATGATGTCCTGTCAAAAGGAGCCGCTCACGCGGCCACGGGGCAGTGCAGCAGCGCAATCTGTCACTGGCTGTGTCCAGAGGACACAGTCAATTACATATCACTACACTGGCCCGTTGATAGTGTCATGTGACCACTGTGACCAATCACAGCAGATCACATGCTTCCTGTCTGTCACGTACCTGGTTGGGGAGCCTAACATGGAGAGGAGGTGTCCTCTTACTACTCCCGCTCGAAGCCCCTGATAGTTGGAACAGAGGGTGCAGAGCCAGGAGTGGAACGAGTGCCGGGTGGGTCTGGAGCTGGTGGCAGGCAGGTGAAGACCGAAGAGATCCAGATGCAGGCCAGGTGCGGATGCAGGAATGTGGGTACAGCAGCAGGTAGGTATGGCGGCAATCAGGATGCAGACCAGGAACGGACACAGGAGCGTGGATGCAGCAGCAGGCAGGTATGGCGGCAACCAGGCAGCAGGCCAGATGCAGAACCATGGGTGCAGCAGCAAGTAAGTATGGCAGTGACCAGGATGCAGGCCAGGTGCAGGACCGTGGGTGCAGCAGCAGGTAAGTATGGCGGTGACAAGGATGCAGGCCGGTGCAGGACCATGGGTGCAGCAGCAGGTAAGTAGGTGCAGCAGAGTCAGACAATCCAGGTCAGGATCAAATGAGCAAATCAAGTACAAGGAAGCAGGCAAGCAGATAGTCAGGGATAAGCCGGGGTCGGTGCAGGCGGAGTTCTTTCTTAGTCAGGTCAGATCAGATACAGGCAACAGAATCAGGTTATAGAGTGCAGAATGTTATAGACCAGAAGGCATTGACTAAACTGTATTGCAGGTTTAAATAGCCTGCCTTGTGGTGACGTGTACACTACTGCGCATGCGCACACTCGCACGCTCCCGCGCATGCGCACTCGCACCACCGCAGCCAGAAGGGATCCGGCGCCGTTGCAATGCTGCACGGAGGAGGGATCCCTAACACTGTCATACCATCCATTATAAACAATTGTGTTGTTAGCCTTGATTGGTCAAAGTACTCACATGGCACAGACAGGGCCAATCACAACCCATCTGTATCATGTGATGAGCTTTGCCCAATCACAGTTAATCACAACAAAAGACTGAATTAATCAGTTTCATTCAGTAACAATTATTGTAAATATCAATGAAATACATTGGTATTAGCAATCATAATGTGTAAAAAAAAAATCCTGATCACTTGCCCAGAGTAGTTCAATTTTACTATGGTAATATTGTATTGCTTTGGTCTTTGTGTGTTGAAAGAAAATAGTAAAAAAAAAGAAATAATAATGTAATAAAAAATAAAAAAAATAGAAAAAACAATTATTTTTATTTTTTTTTACATACTGTCACCAGTCAGTGTCCATAATTTGGGGGGTATTTGTACTATCCTGGCATTTTCAGGCCTCAAAAAATGAGATGGATCCTCAGTACATCAGGATTGATCGATTGTCAGATATATATACCATGGTTTGTGGACTCTGTAATAGGTATTTGTGCAAATGGTCTGGCAAGAGCTGAATTTGGATTGACAGCGATATATTGTTGTGCGTATAAATTGCTTTGGCCCACAATAAAATTATACAAATCTGCTGTGAAAAACAGCTGCAATAAATCAAGGGGAGTGGTTACGTGTGCTGTTTCCACCTGAATGTGAGGTAAATGGGGGAAGTACGGGTGCTCCAGAATCTGTGGGCTGCCAATCAAGATTTGCACATCTGGAAGGACACTATGGGCTGTATGGACCTGTGTGCGAATTCTGGGCGGGTGCAGGATGCTACTTGTGCTCACCACCTTACCAGCTTGTACTGCAGTAATGGGACTCGCCACATCACAAGTGATACTGCAGTGCTGGTATGAAAAAAAACAGGATGCACTAGGCCCCTGGAGCTTGCCAGTTCACCAAAAGGTAGTGAGGCACTAGTATTGGCACTCTGCTGCATATGAGACCACTCATGCATTCCTAGCACTTCAACTCCGTGGGGTTTGGTTCCCCTGATCTTAATAGGGACCTCTTCTCCATAATTTGAGCTACTTGTCAAGGTGCCACTGTTTTCTACGGGTTTGTATTCTGAGGCCGATTTTGTCAGAGAGGCTTCCCCTTCACTCTCTTCTGACATGCTCAGAATACTGTAGGCCTCTTCACTAGTGTACCTTTTTTGGGACATTTTGGGCTTTAAATTTAAAGGTACCTTGTGCAACTCATGGGGAAGAGCACATGGCTGTCAGGGACTGCTTGAACCACTGCCAATAAAATTCACCTGCTAGTGCTAGCAGAAATCAGGCCTGATTATGTGGTTTTGTGTGCAATATAACACATGTGACAGTGATCAGAATTACACTGACACTGCACTTCTTGTTAGAGGTGGGGGGGAGCATTGGGGATAAAGACAAGTGCTGGCAGCGAACAGGGCTGATCCTGCTAACACTGTGTTTTTGGGGACACTAACAGTTAGGGGCACTGGTATAGTTCTGTTCATGATATATATTTATTCGTACAAACACTATGACGGCGATCAGTGACCTATAGTGTGAGTGCGATAGTGTGCGAGCAATCTAATGCTAGCTGACCCTGGCTGAGAGGGGCGCTAACTGACCCTGACACTATCTGACATCGCTAGTGGCACTAATATAGTGATCAATGAAAAATACTGTACACTGACATTGTACTAATGGCACTGGCAGGGTGACAGGGGGTGATCAAAGGGTTAAATATGGCAATCAAGGGGTTAAAATGTATCTATCTAAGGTGTAGATGCAAATGTGCTGCTTCTATTCATGTAATGTCTCTTTCTTCTCTCCCTTTAACAAAACTGTTCCAGGGAGAGAAGATCCAGCTAGATCCTGTGGCTGTATTTACGAATTTACTGTAGGAGATCAGCAGAGTCCTATCCAAAAATCACTGGCCTAGACCTGCTGATATGCTTCTCCTACAACAAATGGCAGTGGGAGTCAGTGGGGGAAGAGGGAAATTACATATGGGTGCATCCTTGGTCCTGCTGCTGCTGCCTGTCCACAGTACATTGTAGCCCTGAGGACCAAATGTGGTTAATTTTTGTATCATCAGCTCTATCCAGTAGAAAAAAATGCAGTATAGTTATCTCATTGAGGTATTTCAGAAACCAACACTAGATGAAGCTAGCAATACAGGCATTAATCTCTTAGAAAACATATGGTGACATTTCAGTCAGCTAGCACAAATGCTTCTGACATTCATGCAATGAATGATTTATAAATAGATCTCTAAGTGTATGTGTTCTCAATCTGCCACCTGTCTACCCTACACACCTATCTTATTTTACCCTCTCCCTCCCACCATATAACATATAATGGAAGCCAGTACCTACGTGTTAGGATCCTATATCCTTGCTCCTTGTCTGCTATATCTTGACAGCATGTTAAAGATTATGAGAAAGTCAACAATTACCACATCAAATGTGCATGTGTTTCCAAACTAGTGACACCACAGATGGAACACAGGCGTATGCAATTTGATTATCTGATTCCTATTAAATTCTTCCCTACCGCGCTATAGCCAAAAGATGGCTGCAGCACAGTTGTCTAGTTCTGGGACAATGTCCATGGACTTCATTCCAGAACATGCCCTCTGCGTGCCCCAGCAGCACGCATCGGACCCCGCCTGTGATCAATGTGTTCTAAAGACACAGTTCATCATGTGATATGGTAAGCTGCCAATCACAGCGGCCTTTTACTATGTGATTAGCTGTGTCCAATGACACAGCAGATCACTGGGTAAATACTGTTGCCGGTTATCAGCTGCACTTTCCTTTTTGTTTATAGCGCAAAAAATAAAACACCCAACAGCAATTAAATACCACCAAAAATAGGCTCTATTTGTGTGAAAAAAAATTCATATGGGTACAGTGTCGCATGACTGCACAATTGTCATTCAAAGTGCGACAGCACTGAAAGATGAAAATTGGCCTTGGCAGGAAGGGGGTATAAGTGTCCAGTAGGCAAGTGGTTTTAATTATATATCATGCATTCTGGTAAGCACAAAAGGAAATTGGTTTCAGGTTTGTGTGGGCAATGGTTATGGGGTTGTATTTTACATGAAGGACAGCAAAAAGAGGGGTTGGAGGAGAAAGGGATGGAAAAAAATACATGCAGCTTAAAGAGAAACAAAGAAAACACATGCATGCTGTTAGCACTGCAAAGCAGACAGTACTAGAAGAGGCACTGATACTTTGTGACTGACTGCTAGGGAAATAAAGTAGTTAAGGTCTAAATTTGTCATTTTTTACCAAAAGCAAAATCATTAGGAATTTTCCTCAAGTACAAAAGAAACAGTTTTGAGCTGATTGGAATTATTGATATTAGGATTTTTGGTGTCAGCTGAAATTTTGAAGGTAATCCTAGGGTACATGTTTCTTGCATCAAATGTAGCAAGGCAGACTTTATGGCTTATTTTCTTTCTGGCTCAGTTCTGTACTGATAAATATAATTAACTTTGATTTTTCCGCCAATGAAACTGGTACCTATGAAATTTTCCCAAGCAATTGGAATTGGTAGAGCATCCTGCACCACTGACTTCGGTGCTGACCTAGGTCAATTATGCTTTCATATGTAATTGTGGTGTTATCTTTAAAGTGCTCTATTGCTGCATTGTATTTGTTTCTTCTTCAAAAAGCTTTATTCACTTTAGTAAAGTCCTTTTTATAAGATCCAGGTGTGCCTGTGTCACTTGGGTTCAGGTAGAAGTGGGTCATCAGTGGTTCAGGGAAGTGCTACAAGTAGGGGTATTGTCTGGAATCCTTGCTGGACCTCCCACATGAATGCGATGCTAAGTCAAGTTGTAAACACACTCTGCAATACAATACACACTCTGCAATACAAAAATGGATATTTTTTGTTCACATACAAGTTACAGGTCTGGTCACTGACCTGCAATACAATAGAAGAAAGATACCTGTGCTGAAACCCCAATAGCTTCTCCATGTATATAATCTAACAGATGCTAAAGGGTGTGACCACATGCTAACACAAAAAATTATGGATAACCCTGCACACTGAAATGCACCTTCTCTAGAAAACATTGCAATAACAAAATGGGGATTTTTAGCTCACATACATTGCAATACATTTTTAAGCTGGCCAACTGCATGAAAGTAGTTGTAAGTAGTTAGCAAGTAGTTATTCTTGTCAAGAAGACAGGCTCTTCAACTGTGGTGCCTGCACAAGTTGAAGGAATTTACATGGGATCTCTCCTTGATTCAGACACCAAAGTAATTTTGCTGACTCAAGATTTCTACATGTACCTGAAGTATATGCCTGAAGAAATTGGAAGACAAAACAAAGCAGAGGAGTACCCCTTCAATGGTTACCTGCAGATTAAACTGTCATTTGACTACTTAGTCACTGGACATCCAGGAAGCTTTGACATAGCCATTGTGTTTTCTATCTGTCTAGAAGTCATTTGATTGTAGGGATGAGCGCAGGTCTGGTGAGACAACCGCTAGCTCCTATCAATTATGTGGATTTTTTGGTGAGGGTTGCGCACCCAATGTTATGGCTAATGTACTAGCAGCTGGTTCTGGTGAAGTAATCCAGTGTCATAGATGTAAGTGGTGCCCTTCAAACCTTAGAAAAAGATGGTGGCGGTTGGAGAGGGCCAGGAGAGAGACAGAACAGTGGGGGAAGGTGCAGATGCTGGAAGAGAGAGCGGACAAAACTGCTGCTGTACATGCAGCTCTTATTTCCATGACTCAGCACGAGATACAGTCATCTCAGGACAGCTTAATGAAAATTGTGACAACTGGGGGCGTGTCCAAGATGGCGCCGGGAGCAGACGTCCTCCCTTGAGCTCCGGCATCCATAATCCCCATCCGTTGCCATCCGGGGAAAGGAGGCCATCAGCTGGGGATCCCCTGCTGCCCGAGCCTTGTCTGAGGCCAGGGGAAGGGTGCTGAGCCACTCTGCTCTTTCTGCGGGCAGCCGGGACGTGGGACGATTTGCGGCCTACCGCGGCGGGTGAAGCCGTGGTGTTTCCTGAATCCACGGCCGGGGCGGATTGCCGCCGCCGCTGGATCACCGCATCGCCACTCTGCCCATCCGATCCAGGGGACAGGTCAGTTGCTGGGACAGGCTGGGGGGATCCCCCTGATTCTCCTGGTGGCCCCATGGATAGTACCATATCCCCACAGCATCCCAGTGAATTACTGGGGATTTACATAGGGGCAGGAGTGCTGCTGGATGGGAGAAGAGGCTCCTTTGGTTAACCCCCTCCCCATGTGGATAAATCGGGTGCCCGGGATAAAGTTTGACAGCCAATATCAAACCTACATACCCGGCCTAGCTGCTATAGCCATCTGCATCTCACTGGCTGCAGCGTTATGAAGGACCTTCTGTGTACACCTCCCCGGGGGGGGACACGTACACGAGCCAGGAGGAAAATGTCAGTGTGACCTCTCTGTGCCGTGCCACCGAAATATTCCTCTCGGCCACTGAGCTTTTTACACCCTAGCGTATCACTTTAACAGCCTGAAGGTGTCTTGGAATCTAACGAACCACTTTTAACAATGCACCAAACCCCCCGCACTAAACTTAAGCATCGGGCCCAACAGCATTCCTCTCCGCAGGGCCACACCGCTAATCTGCTTCCTAGTCCGCCTGAACCTGATGATAATAACCAGCTTCCAGGCGACCATGAGTCTGATGGCGATAGTCAGCGGCAATTTCCATCGGGGATGGCTGATTCTCTTGAACACAATCCCGAAGCCTTGCTACACAAATTCCGTGCTATAGTGCGAGAGGAAATTATGACTGCCTCGCGTAAATTATCTTCTGATCTGGCGAGAGGCCTAAAGGAGCTAGGCCTTCGAGCCCACCAATTAGAGCAGCGCATGGATCTGGCGACTACAGTTTTGGAGGGTCATGAACAGGAAGTGGAGGATCTGCACGCTGAGATGGATACTTTTAAAGATAAGCTGGAGGATGCTGAAAATAGAGCACGCAGGGATAACCTCCGCATCCGCGGAATCCCCGAGGCGATCACCGATTTTCAGGGTACTGCTACTGCTTTTTTCCAGGAGTTGGCCCCTGAGATTCCCATGGAACATTTGGAATTTGACCGTATCCATAGAGCTGTAGCACCCAAGCCTACAGAGGGTCCTCCCAGAGACATCATTATTAAATTCCACTTTTGCCGCACTAAAGAACGTTTATTGCAGGCGGCTCGGAATCGCCTGGCTCTGGAATTTCAAGGTCACTCTGTTCATTTGTTTGCAGACCTGTCCCCAGTTACGATTGCTAAACGTCGTACTCTAAGGCCCTATCTTCAAATTCTTCAATCTGCTGATATCAAGTACAGATGGGGCTTCCCTTTCAAGCTCACATTCTCCTACCAAGGTCATCAATGCCAGGTCTCCTCGCCAGCGGATCTTCGACGACACTTTCAGGAGCTTAACCTGGAACTGCCATAATCCCAGAGTGAGGAGACTTCAATTCCTACGTGTCTTCGAAGCTCCCAGTCTTCACGTAAATCTCCTCCTAGTCAAAGTGGTCCCCAGGCTCTCCGAACCCTACAAACCCAGCGCTTTCAGGATGCTTCCGTGACTTGATGTTTGGTAGCTGACCGCCAATTTATAGCTTCGTCACGTACGTATCTTTGATGCCACTTTCTAGATTTGACTCTGGATTTGCTCAGGGATTTCCTACCTTTGGGTGTTTTGTCTCTTCCATTCCAGAGTGGATGTTGGTTTTCTCCGCACTGATTGATTGAGATATCCATAACCTTGTGAGTTTCGCATTGTTCATTTGTAGGTGTATTAGCCTAAGATGTTTGTATAATGGTTTTTATATTTTATACTATTGCCGAGTTGTTTCGGTGGACGATCGTGTCCCCCCCCGAGCTGGCTAGCGGTCTGGTATTTTTTTTTTTTTGTCCCGCCCGCTACCTAGCCTCTAAGTAGGTGTTTTACCCACAGTTGATTATTACAATGTTTAAAGCAATTTCAATGCTTCAAAGATATCTTGCCTGTATATCAGATGTCTTCTTGCCTTTCTTTTCTGTTTCTTTCTCCTTGTCTTTTGTTATGTGTGCTTTGTGTTTTTTTTTTTTTCAGGGCTCCCGGGGATCACGGTGGATTTGATCTTCCTCCTTTTAGATCGCCATGTCGTTGAATTGGTTATCATTAAATGTTCAGGGGATGAACTCCCCGCAGAAATGGGTAAAGATATTTAAATTTCTCCGGGCTCGTCAAGTTGACATTGCATGTTTGCAAGAAACCCACTTCTCCACTACTTCCGCCCCAAAATATTTTGATGCGTGTTACCCTCAGATATTTCAGGCTAATGGCCCTACTAAACAGAGAGGCGTTTTGGTCGCCTTTCATAGTAAAACTCCCTTTGTCTGTGTGAGACGTATTGATGATCCCAATGGCAGATACCTTCTGCTTCAAGGCACGATTCATGGCATAGAGGTTACCATACTGTCCTATTACGTTCCCAACGTTAACCCTGGACCTTTTCTGTGACATTTATGTTCACTCTTGGCCACACATCAACGGGGTACGCTTTTGATGGCAGGGGATTCGAATTTAGTACTAAATCCTGCATTGGATAAATACCCAGCGGATCATTCTGACCCTTCCGCGTCAGCAAAGTCCTTTATACGTGCGCTAGATACCCAGGATTAGTAGACTTATGGCGTGAATTTCATCCTCGGGGGAAAGACTACACTCACTATTCACACCCTCATCCTCACTCCAGAATTGATCATGCCTTCGTTTCACGTATACACCTTCCTTTAGTTCGCTCTATTTCTATTCTAACAGTCCCATGGTCAGATCATGATCCTATTTTGGTGGTCTGTCGATCTCTCCTATGTAGACCGGCTTTCTCTTCATGGATAATGAATGACTCTTTGCTTTCTCTGAAGGAGATTCAGGCGGAACTACAACATAAGTCTCAGGAATATTTCCAATTAAACTCGGGTTCTGTCTCTTCTTCAGTAACAGTTTGGGAAGCGTACAAGGCAGTTCTTAGGGGACATATTATCCAAATAGCGTCAAGGCGAAAGAAGGACAGACAGTTTAAACAGCGCCAGTTGGAATCGAGGCTAGCCTCCGCGTCTACCCAATTTAAACAGTCACCTTCCCCGTCGAACCGTAGACTGTTGGATCAGGCTCGTTTGGAATTGGATCTTTGTTTAATGGATGAGGCTGAGCGCTCTTTACGTTGCACTCGCCAGAAATGGTATAGTAAAGGAAATAAACCGGACTCTATGTTGGCCCGTAGATTACGTTCATTTGCACAGCATCCTAAACCGATATCTTTACGTACTCGTCGCAATACCCTTACGAGCAATCCTGTAGCGGTTTTGGAGGAGTTCCGATATCGACTGGCTAAACTTTACTCTGATCCTACCCAGGCTGATCCTCAGTCCATTTCCGACTTTTTATCTCGTCTACCCCTGCCTACTTTAACGTCGGCTCATAGGGATAATATGAGCCGACGTTATATTCAAGTATCTGAGGTTTTGCATTGCATAGCAGACCTGAAAACAGGCAAGCGCCCAGGTCCTGATGGATACACGGCACTATACTATAAGAAACTGGCTGATGTTCTTGCTCCTCACCTTGCCGCTATGTTTAACGCGGTGAAGGGAGGTTCGAATTTTTCCCCGGATGCTTTAACTGCTAATGTGGTTATGATTCCTAAACCAGATCGAGATCACTCATCCTGGGCAAATTACAGGCCTATTTCTCTTATCAATATTGACATGAAAATTTTTACTAAGATTTTGGCTATTCGGTTGAACTCCTTCCTTTCTCCCCTGATCAAAAAGGACCAGTTCGGATTTGTTCCCCATAGGCAGGCTGCAGATGCTATCAGACATATTTTACAATTGCAACATTTGGCCCATACTCGTAAACTCGATATGATGCTCTTATCCTTAGACATCAACGAGGTCTTCGACACTCTATCTTGGCCATACCTTCTGTCAGTCCTTCATCGCTTTGGCTTTGGTCCTTCATTCCTACGCTGGATCTCTTCACTATACACATCACCCCAAGCGAAGCTTAGATACTATGGATTTGAGTCCTCTACATTTTCGGTTGCCAGAGGCACTAGACAAGGCTGCCCGCTTTCCCCTTTGCTTTTTATTTTAGCCTTGGAACCGTTGGCGGAAGCCATTCGTATACATCCCGATATTAAGGGGGTTGAGGTGGTGGGCTCTCACCATAAATTGTCTCTGTTTGCAGATGACATACTGTTGTCAATTTCGAACCCGAGGGTTACTTTACCCAATTTGCTCGCGGTTCTCGATTCTTTTGCGATCCTTTCGGGCTTACATGTCAACCCTGCTAAATCCAGAGCTATGTCTGTCACCATTCCACCACCACCTTTGACTACTTTGAAGCAAACATTCCCTTTCCAATGGCTTTCGGCCTTGCCATATTTAGGAATTAAGCTTACCCCGACATATGATGGATTGTATCAGGCTAATTTTCCCACTGTCTTTCGTGAGCTGACTGAGCTATTGTCCTCCTGGTCTCATTTCCCACTTTCTTGGTTTGGCAGAATTAATGCGATCCGTATGACCTATCTTCCGAAGCTATTGTACCTATTACGTGTTTTGCCAGTTCCAGTACCTTCACATGTATTGCGTATCCATCAGTGAAAACTTCTGTCCTTTATTTGGGGTTCTTCTCGACCCAGAATTAGCAAACATATCCTATTTGCACGATGGAGTATGGGAGGGTTGTCGGTTCCAAATCTCCAGTCTTACTATTTGGCGGCTAACATTGCTCCTCTAGCTCATGTTCATGCATCCCACCATTTCCCCCCGTGGGCTGTGGTGGATATGATGGACTCCTACCCGATACCGCTCTCCTCTTTGCCATGGCTTCCTATTTCTCAGCGTCCATCTACCCTTAGTCCGACGCTGACGCTTTCGTTACGTCTTTGGGATTCTATTAAATATTCAGCTGGCCTCATTTCTCCTCACCTGCCGCTGTTATGTCTATTGCATAACCCATTATTTCCTCTGGGTAAGGACAATCCCAAACAGTTTGCCTGGTGGCAGACGCATGGTTTTTATGATGTCCACTCGCTCCTATCTCCCACTAGAATAATTACCTTTGAAACTTTGCGATCTTCTTATAACATTCCTCTGCGAGAACACTTTGGTTACCTTCAACTTCGCCACTTTATTAACACATTAATACGCACGCATCAGGGACCTTATCGTTTGTCCCCCTTTGAAAGTCAGTGCAGACATAGACCTCATGCCCCGGGTTTGATCTCTTTGATTTACTCTTCTATTATATCTTATAGAACACGTCCGGTTGGTTCCTATCATCAGCATTGGCAGTCTGAATTAGGGGGGACTTTGGACCAACAGGATTGGCAGACCATGACCCAAGCACTATCTAAGAGTTCCAGGAATGTCCTTATCCTTGAAAATGCCTATAAAATCCTTTACTGATGGTACTATACGCCTGCCCGTCTAGCTACTTTTATACTTACATATTCCCCGTTTTTTTTCAGGGATGCCAACAATTGGGCACCATGGCCCACATCTGGTGGACTTGCCCCAAAGTAAACAGATTATGGATTAGGGTGTATGCCCTCCTTCGCACTATGCTTCACGCAGACATTAAGTGTAATCCGTATGAAGCGCTTTTATTTAAACCATTGGAGGGCCTTTTCCGTTCTGAACGGCAGCTGGCATCACACTCATTTGTGGCAACGAAGTTGACAATTGCGAGAGCTTGGAAAACTCCTCTTCTTAGTTTTGAAGCTGTCAAAAACCAGATGAATTTCATAATGGTCAATGGAAAACTGACCGCCATATTGTTGGATACCCATACAAAATTTATGCAAGTATGGTGTCCCTGGCTGGATATAGCTCAACCTTCGAGATTCGACCAGTCCCTTCTATCGATATGAGGATGGATTCTGTCGTGATCGCCTAGGAGCCCTTCTCGGGTTTTTTTTTTTTTTTGTCCTTGTCTCTCTACTGTTTGTCCTTTTCTAATCTCCTTTCCAAGCTGCTCTTAATCATATTTTACGGATTGAGTTTCCTGTTCTATATGCTACATCTGCAGTACTATCTATGTACCCCAGACTTCTTTTAGGTACCTAGGGTTTGGAACAGGTCTCACTTCTTAGAAAGGTTTCCCTTTGTGTCTGTCCTGTTTTGTATAATGTTGATGCAGCAAAACTTTCTTTTGAACTCACATTATTATGGACCCAAAAAGGTTCGCTAATAGTTCCTCACCAACTCTTTCCCTTATCCTTGTTTTTATGAAGCACCTATGTAAAATTTTTCTTTTCAACTTATGCCTTTATCAATGTATGATTTAAATTGGTTTCCATTTATCCAGTACAATTTATATTTGATGGCCATTGAATCTGTGACCCGAATGTTTGTTTATCTCTGCTTCATCTATAATAAAACTTTTTGTAAAAGAAAAAGATGGTGGCTCAGAGTCTATGGAAGATGTCTTTTTCACAACCCCCAGAACTCACCTTGGAACCCTCTGTTAGAAAAACATCAAAGAAGACCAGACAGAAAAAGAGTGAAGTGAAGGACCCTTCTTACTGTGGAATCAATGGATGATTCATGTGGGAAATGTTCTGTAGAAAATATTATCACTGAAGGGCCAAATTTACTGCACCAGAGACACCCCCTGCCCTTTACACGGCACAATACGATGGTTAGTAGGGATGCATTTTGGAAAATGTACTTGTTTAGATGTTAGGTGAATGGCTGAACTAAATAGGTGTTTAGATGAGCCAAACCTTGAGCTGCAGTGTTACTGCCACTGCTAAATGTAACAGTTTCTCGCTCAGGCTGATTGTCAGTAAGCATCAGCTGATAGTTCGATCCGAACCAAAGATCAGACCAAATTTTGGCTGTTCGGATGTTTGGTCAAAACCTGAACTTTGGGGACATTTGGCAACAATTCCTCTGTGAAACACTCCATAGTGCACTGCAAACAATTTTTATTAGCCAAAGATTTGCACCTTACCTCTGGAGGTTTTGTACATTTCAGCCCACACACTATAAAACTCTACCATCCCAGCTGCTCTTTATCAGTGTGTGAGAGTCTAAGGAGCAGCTGATAGTATTGCAGGGAGAGAGTTGGCAATGTAGAGTGCTACTGCAGCTACACAGTGCTTTAAACTGCCTTATATTTAGTGCTGTATATTTCCACTGATACTTAGAAGTAGATTGCAGTGCTTGCTGATACATGATATACTTGCTGATACATGCATGTACCTCTGGTGTTTTATGGCCCACGTAGCCTAATCTGCAAAGGATATTTCAGTAAGTATATTACATCTAAGATGCACTACCCATATAACAAATACCTCCCTAGGTGAGGAAAGCCAATTACCTTGTATGGATCTTGGATAGGTTAAATCAGCATGCACAAGTTGGTTCTGTACATTTATGGATTATTTGTAGGCCAGAATAGGGGGCTTGTAAAGAGTTTTTAATAGTCAGGGGTCACTGGAAAGCACAGGCCAATGCTTAAACAGAATATAATATGTATATCTAGAATGAGAAGAAAACATAGGTATCACTGGTAAGTGTAAGCTATGTTTCTTTGGCATAAACATAAGAAAATAATCACTACTGCAGTCCCTAGGTCTGTTGGCTGCCTCAGTGAAGACCTCCTGGGAATAACTCTTAGCTAAGAATGCCTGTGTCACTTATCGTACTCTATAGAATGTCATGCATAGGCGAGTGCTGGAAATAAATATGAAGCAGCAAGCACAAATGTAAAAAGAACAATTCCTTATGAAATATCGTATAAAGTGCAGCGCTAAAATTAAATAAATAATATTAATGTGAAGCAATCAGTTGCAGCGCTGATATAAGATACCGCGTTAAGATAAATAATTAATGAATATGGAACAATCAAGTGCAACATATAAAGTGGGAAAAATAATATGAACAGAGCAAAAAATAAATATTCAATGAATATGGAACAGTCAAGTGCAACATATAAAGTGAAGATGAATAGAGTCCATATATATATCCATTCAGTCGTATCCAACCCTTGGCGATTGCATGGACCGTCACTCGTAAGTGACTTTTTCCATGAATTCTCCTAGAAATTATATTACAGGGTAGGTTGCCAGGTCTTTCCCCAACCCCTTACATGCAGAAAATCCCTCATGGCCAGGGATGAAACTAGGACAATTTAGACAAGTGGGACTATAAGACACAGCAATCATGGTGAAACACTGTGAAATGATCCAGTGAAGACATCCACCACCTCTGTTAGA
Organism: Staurois parvus; assembly: GCF_062004578.1. NCBI lineage: Eukaryota > Metazoa > Chordata > Amphibia > Anura > Ranidae > Staurois > Staurois parvus. The sequence goes on from NW_028317818.1 coordinate 7,684,478, forward strand.
TGTAAACTCACCAGAAAACTACTGGTAAACAGCATGTAAGCATATCTCATGAGAACATAGGAAACAGCAAGAAGCCTCTATATGGAATGCTCCACCGAAGGTCATAGTGGCGGCCATCTTGGTACTTCTTTACTTCCTTACTTTCCACATAGATTATTTTTACCTATTTCATAATAAAGTACTGCACTATATACTATTTCTGGCTCCTGTGGTGAGCTGTTCTTCCTAGGAGAGGGTCCATCTGCAGTGTGCCCTTGGTGGAGCATTGCATATAGAGGCTTCTTGCTTGTTCCTATGTCCTGATGAGATGTGCTTACATGCTGTGTACCAGTAGTTTTCTGATGAATTTACATCTGACAGAGGTGGTGGATTTCTTCACTGGATCATTTCACAGTGTTTCACCATGATTGCTGTGCCTTATAGTCCCATGGACATTATATTATATATATCACTTTATATGTTGCACTTGACTGTTCCATATTCATTGAATATTTATTTTTTGCGCTGTTCATTTAATTTTTCCCACTTTATATGTTGCACTTGATTGTTCCATATTCATTAATTATTTACTTTAACGCTGCACCTGATTACTTCACATTAATATTATTTATTTAAATTTTAGTGCTGCACTTTATACCACTTCTGGCACTCTGGCATCAAAATTGTCCAATACAATTGGTAATATAGTATACCAAAAAATGTTGCACTGAGTTTAAATATTATGTCATTAAATGATTAAACAAAATATGGGTTATCTCTAATTACATAACATTTATAGCAAAATTAATGTGGCAAATGAGCTCTCCCGTGAATAAAAGGTATCCATTGATCAACATAATCCAATGATAAAAAGTGTCCATGAATCAACATAATCCTGTGATAAGTGCTCCACCACCACCAAACATCGCCTCTTACCAGAGCATTAGACCCTAGGTTATAGGAGGTCTTTACAGGCATGAAGCTGTGTATGATCCAACTTGAATTTTCCACTCCTAAGGTGTTCCAATGTTCTGATACCCTTCCTCTTTAAAAGTGAAGCACAGTGCAGGAGTCCAGCACTGTTCCTAATCAGGCCAGTTCTTCTCCAGTCTTGACTGGGAGAAGACAGCTTTGACTTCCTGCTGTTTCACAGTTGGCTTCCTTTGCACATGCGCTGTGTGCTTTGAGACTAGGACGTGATGTGAGGTTCTGCTATTCTTGCCTCACCCCCGACTTGCAGTGCCTGTGATGAGGCAAGAATAGTGGAAGCTCACATTAGGATAGAAGTATGTAGGCTTTTAATGACCATAGTAGACAGGAAGCAACCAAACAGTAATATACTCACTTTCTGAATGTAGTTGAAAAAAATCACCTGTGTCTTATGTCTGAAGGTATGAAGGTATGGACATCACCTTGGGCTGTAATACCAAGTTGAGGAGAGAGGTTTATTTTTGACAAATCATTCTATTGTGAGTCGTGCTTTTCCACATGTGCAATCCATTTTTGCTTTACACTATTGCATATACTATTTTATATTGTGCTTTGTTTGTTAGAGCACCCAATTCCTGATAAAGCTTAAACGTGAAATATGTCAAGCGTGAGCCATTCCTTTATCATTCAGCCAGTTTAAGTCTACTCATACCAGGCCATAAATACTAAAACCACAGTGACAGTTTGTTTATATCTGTTGGTCCTGGATGTAACCTCTATACGGTACTAATTAATGCTATCATTTACAGTCTTTTTTTTAGCTACAGTAGGCTTTTAAAATTCAGGTATTAATACACGCACGGATATTTTTTTTTCTTTATGTGGGTATCATTTGTTGAGGGGTTACACTAAAAATCCTGTTTCTTTACCATTTTTTCCTCTGAAGTTAGTCACTTAGCAGACTCAAGGAGCTTCTGGGTCTCTGGACACATGCTCTGATTCAGTAAAAGTCCTATCTCCTTTCTTCTCAGCAGGCTCCAGACCATCCTTTCTTTTCCTTGCTTTTTTGCATCAGGCAGTCACCATCTTAGCTTGATACAGACCAAGCCCAGAACGCTGCCATCTCCGCTGGAGACATTCCATAGATGAGCATTACAAAGAGGTCTCCTTAAAGATAGCTGCTGTACCTCTGCATTAATGAATATTTAGTTTAACTCCATCCACAATGCAAACGGTCTATAAAGCAACAACAGAGGAAGAAGTTCCACAGCAGCTACCAGCTACAATCTAGGTTACACATTCATTCTGCCTCATTTTTATTCCCTCGTGGTTTAATATCACCTCCCAGACTTGAGAGCTTCCATCTGGACATCAGTGCACTCATACTTGGGGTGAATATTTCAGACAAGACATGTCCCTGATGTAATAAAGCCCAGTGCAGCAGCACTTCAAAGCACTAGTTCTAATACTCACAGAATCACTGTACAGTTAGGATAGAACATAAGAGCTGGCTTTGCCAACTTTTTTTTTTATTGAAAGTTCAACTACTATTATATAGTGCATATTATTAGGTATCCCAACCAGGGCTGCAATTAGAAATCACGGGGTCCTTTACAGACTACCTGACAGGCCCCTTCGAACATTTTAAAATTAGATTTTTGAAAAACACAACTTAACTTACAAAATTCCTGCTAAATCTAAAATATACTGTAAAACTGTGTTGAGTTAATAAACAAAGCTTTTAATTTGAATGAGGTATTGTGGCTCATTCACATGTGCACTGTGGCCTATTCAATGTGAATCAGCATTTTTTTTTAAATGCCGCTGGAGCTGTGTGTAGTCAGCCTACGTTTCGCTATGGGCATTCAATGGCTGTAAGAAAACAGCCACAGGTCCTAATTTTACAGGAGTGTGAGTGCAGATGTACAGCCCTGAACACAGATAGTGTGAATTCAGTGCCATTTACCTGCACACCTGTCATATTAAGATCAGCAGTTGTGTCTGTAAAGCCCTAAAGTCCCCTTTGAGTAACAGGTGGCTCCAGCAGCATAAACAAACCATTTATTCACATGGCCAGAATATCTGTGTGAATGTTTTTATTTTTTATTATTTTTTTCTTTTCAATAGTTTTTATTGGGTTTAGTAGAGAAAGAAGAAACAATCATAAAATGAACATTTGTCTTACACAATGCATGCACAGCTGCACATTAGAGTCCATATACAAAATATACAGAAAAGGCACATGAGTTCGAGGTGGAGCAGGATACATTCAAATAGCTCAGTTGGTAAATGAGCAGAACATCCCTGAAATAGCCATCATGGAAAGTCAAGACATTCATAGAGCTGACGTATTGTCATAAATTATACACATTCAGCAAGAAGAAAAGGGAAAAATTGAGGGGCTACTGTCCTTCTCTTCATAAGCTAAATCACCCAACCATACTTAGCATAAAAAAAATTAATTAGTCATAATGAACATGGCAGAAGTGCGCTGTAATATATTAGGAAAAGTATGAACGCAAGAAAAGGAATAGGAAAGGAAAATGAAAGGGGAAAGGATACACAACACACCAACCCTCAATATGTCAAGATGGACATTGAAAGTAGTGTAGCCAAGAATCACAAACTTTTTCAAATTTGGCTTGTTTATTCCAAGGGATACTAACCAATTTTTCATTTAACATGATCAAGGTGAGTTTGCGTTTCATTACAGATATATCAACTTTTGGAGTTTTCCAAGTAGTTGCAAGAGATATCTTAGCTGCCAAAAAAAATATAAGATAACATAAACATAACAGAAACCAAAACATAACAGCACCCAAAAAAATAACAGATAAGAGTTTGCATATGTTTGGGAATCCTCCACAGGTTTGTTTAACCTCCCTGGCAGTATTCCCGAGTGTAGCTCGGGGTTAACTTTCAGTACCAAATCCTGTAACCCCGAGCTACACTCGAGAATACCCTGTAGCGTTGCTCCGGGATCCCTGTTTCACTTGCCTTGTCCTGCGTTCCCACGATGTCCCCCTTGCAGCATCCCCGGCCATCGCCTTCGGCTGATGCCGCCATCCGTCTTCCAGGTTCCGTTCCCTGCGAACGTCGGGACGTACGGGACGTACGGGGGATGGAAGCGGCTGGAAATTTAAAAAATTTTAAAAGTGACATTCACTCAATACACTAAAATCGCATAGTAAAACATTACTGTTTCAAAGCATTTTACATACATTTTGTCCCTAGTGCTTTGTCCTGTGCCCTGCCTGCATTTTTACTGTTCTTTCTGCCTGGAAACTGAGAAAAGTTCATGGCGTCCAAAAAGTGTCCCTTTAGGTTAAAAGTGCTTTTAGACCAGCTAGAGAACAGCGAGAGTAAATTAGAACCACTTGCAGAATTAAGTGATAATGATTCATGGGGAAATTCGTCATCAGACACTGAAAACGATTTTGCGACTAAGCTCAGTGATGTACGAACTTGGCGCTATATTTCAAATTTCAGTGTTTTTGGTTTTATTACATTGAATTACATTTATTATTATTATATTATTATTTTTATGATTATTTATTATATTATAATTTATGATTTTGTGTTTCAAATTTTATCATACCCGGGATATTTACTGTTCGAACAGATTTCAGTAAATTATTCCTAAAAATTAGAGGCCTACAATAAAAAAACAACATATTTCCATGCAAAAAAATGTACCGCTTTGAGCACAGAAATATTGACATAATCAGACTGCTAGGGAGGTTAAGAGGGCCATTTGTGCTTTATTTAGGAATATTGACCATTGTTATTGAATATATAAGTGTGAACACCTAACTTTTGGGTAAGTCCACCAGTTGTAAACTAACATTTCCTCCTGGTCACGGCTTTGAAAGCATAATGAAGATATCTTGGGAGATGCACTTTAGATCACCTGGCTGGGACTAGGTAAATACATTACATGGCCTGATAATAAGCATCTATTAATTGAACGTTCAAAATGCTCTTCTGTTTTCTAGAGGTCTGCTCATTCCAATTTTCATCTGTGACCTCAGTCTCCAAATCCTGTTCCCAGGCCAGTCTATGCAAGTGTTTTTGAGAAGAGTTAACTATGGTATTTGTATAAAAACAATATACTGCCTCTCTAGGTCACTCCCTGCAGACATCTGTTTTCAAAAGCTATTTGTACTCTAATGTCTTCCACCCTTCTTTGCAAGGATATAAGAAATGATAAATTTGGCATAGATGGAAATATTCAGACTGCAGCATTTGAAGTTGCTGGAGAAATTATTTTGCTTTTCAAAAGCCCTTTCTATAAAGCAAGTGCTCAATAATAATCCCTTATCTATCCACCAATTTTGAATTGGTAAACAATTAAGCTACCAGGATGTGCAAGGATTGAAGAGGCGTTAATTTGCAGTGGGAATCCCAAACATGCATTAAATGTGACAGGGAGACATTCTCAATGGTTCAAAAATTTTTTTTTTTTACAAAAATATTTTTTATTAGAAAAAGTAAGGTATAGCAGTGTACATACAAATACAGATCACAGTCCGAACATAGACACATCATGTAGCATCCCGTTTTGCAGATGGGCCATGGGTTTAAACAAAAGTACACATCTGGTTGAAATATATCCTCATTGCAAATGTATATGGCAAACCAGTAGATACAAAGAGTATAGTAGATAAATGAAAACAGGCAAAATGATTACTGACCTATGTACTGGTGAGGCCTTATGCTGAGTGAATGTTAAGTGTTGGGAAATGCTAGCACAGAATGATTTATATGGCAAAATGTGTGTGTCCATTTCAGGAGCGTGTAAGCCATGTGAAATCAGGCACACCTGTATGCAAGATGAAATGCCATATTTGTTGGGAATATATGAACAATGGAGGTGTATAAAAAAGCTTGAGATAAAGAAAAGTCAGAAAAGAGAATAGCTAGAGAAAGAGATGAAAATGTAGAATGAGGTAGTGGGGAGGGGGGGGGGGGGTGAGAGGCGGAGAAAGAAGAAAAAAAAAGGGGTGGGGGAATGGGGGGGAATGGGTAGAGAGTAAAGGGGATGTTAAGGTGGACAATTGTGGATAAAATCATTCACATCATTTGGTACAAGCCCAAAAAAAAAGTCTTATAGTTTAGGATGCAATACATGCAGGGTCAGTCAAAGGGGTAACATGTAGGTCAAGAATCTGAAATGTAGGCCATGATGCCGAGTTACAACCCAACCAAATATGCACCAAATGCATCTTCGGTGGACAGGACGTTCCCTAAAACAGCATAGTGTCTAATCATTCAGTCAAGGGGTATAGACTGTGCATGAACTAAGAGGCGATAGGTAGTGGTGGTTTTGAAATGGCTCCCACAAGCCCAAGTCTTTCTGAATCTCTAGGGATGTTCTTTCGCTACAGAAATCAATTCCTCCATTTCCTCAATTTTGTTGATCCTAGCAAACCATTTTAAATGACCAATTTTAACACAGCTATCCTGCTTAGCCTAGAAAGTGTATGTGAATGCCCCATTTCTACCTGGGAAATGGGGTGGGATGATTCACTCTATACAAAGAAGCAATAGTGGGGGTTATTTTAACACCCATGTAGGGTCTAGAATGTGTTTGCCAAGAATGTGGGAATTGAGCCCTAAGAGTTTTGAAGGTCCATTCCTACAGATTTTAAGGGCTTCTGATGTTTCAGAATTGACTTTGAGGCCTGATAAGGATTTAAAGCGACCTAGCAATTACATCAGATTTGGAAGAGTTGTATAAAGAGATGTGATGAAGAGGAGCAGGTTATCAGCAAAAAGAGCACATTTGTGATGCTTATTCCCACTTTAAATTTCAAAAATATATTGGTCAAAATGAATTGTGATGGCTAAAGTTTCAATCGCTGTAATAAATAATAATGATGATAGTGGACACCCTTGACTGGTACTGGACGCCACACAAATAGAGACCCATTGATAGCCATTCATGATGATTTGAGCTAAAGGGGCTGAGTACAGAGTCTATAAGGGTGTAAGAAAAGCAGGGCCAACATTTCAGCCAAAACAGATATAGCCATGAAACTGTATCAAAGGCCTTGCATAGGTCTAATGATAACGACTCTCTGCCACCATCCTAAGTGGAATGTAAAAAGGAGATCAAATCTGAATTTGATCTGCTTCCTGTCTTTGTGGGGTGCAGCCCACTTATTCGACATTAATATAACGATCAATGAAGCCATTGAGTCTATTGGCATATATTTTGGTAAGCAGTTTGAGGTCACAATTTATCAATGAAATTGTGCTGTAATTAGATAAAACACTGGGGTCTTTATTTGGTTTAGGTAGTAGGCAAATATAAGCCCTATTAGTATCTATTTCTTACGGTGTACCTAGTCTGCGCACATTGAAAAAATCAACCAATCATGGGGAGAATTCTGTATAGTATAAGGATTTGATGCCATTGGGTCCAGGAGACTTAAAGGGTTTGGTCTGTTTGATGGCCTCCAGGGCTTCAGATACGGTGATCCCCTTATCCATTACCGTATTTGTTCCATAAGATGCACTTTTTTCCTCCCAAAAAATGGGGGAAAATGTCTGTGCATCTTATGGAGTGAATATGGAGTGAACGGCCTGGTATTCCCCCGTGGTAGAATACCAGGCCGGCTTCTCGGCTCTTCTCTGCAGACCTCCAGTGGTCCTACCTGTTCCTTGGTCCAGCGGTGTCCTCAGTCTTCTCTCTCCAGCACCGGCATGGGAACCCGGCTGTGATAGCTTGCAGCGCTGTGCTTTGTAAATGGACCTGTAATCCTCTGGGACCTGTCACATGTCCCAGAAGATTACAGGGAAGGAGGGAGGGGGAAGGACAACTCCATGGAAGTGGGAGTGGGTACCTGGCAAATTCGGGTACCCACCCCCCCCTCCGCTCCCCAAAGGTTCGCAGTCTCTGGTCATCTGTACTGTGTCCGCAGTCTCTGGTCATCTCCTGTACTGTGTCTGCAGTCTCTGGTCATCTCCTGTACTGTGTCTGCAGTCTCTGGTCATCTCCTGTACTGTGTACACAGTCTTTGGTCATCTCCTGTACTGTGTCTGCAGTCTCTGGTCATCTCCTGTACTGTGTCCGTAGTCTCTGGTCATCTCCTGTACTATGTCCGCAGTCTCTGGTCATCTCTTGTACTGTCTGCAGTCTCTGGTCATCTCCTGTACTATGTCTGCAGTCTCTAGTCATCTCCTGTACTATGTCTGCAGTCCATTGGTTCAGAATATTGTTTTTCCTGTTTTCCTCCTCAAAAATCTAGGTGCGTCTTATTGTCAGGTGCGTCCTATGGAACGAAAAATATGGTATATCTTTATTTGTCTGTGACAAAGAAGGGAGTGATAGTTGAGAGAAAGGGTTTTCAATGTCTTGTTACCTGGGATAGTGGAAAGCAGAGTATAGGGAAAAAAACACTGCAACAGGGGCGGACTGACCATTTGGAAACTTGTACACTGCTCAAGGGCCCGGGGTCAGTAGGGGGCCCCATGATATGGCCCTGGAACCTTTTTCATAGGCTTTTTTGAGTTTGGGCAAGGACACAGGGGCCCTATGATCCCTTATTGCCCGGGGGCCCCATGAGTTGTCAGTCCGCCCCTGCACTGCAACCACTTCTACTCCAGCGATGTACTGGTACTGATATATTGGTCATCACTGCACTTAAATTTTTCTCTGCCAGCAATTTCCCTTTACTGTAAAAGTAATCCTAGTGGCTGTACAGCTGCTGGATTTGTTTTAGAGGCGGTGGAAGGGGGACCCAGTAAGGATGCAACCAGTGACATCCGATTCCTGGGACACAATGAGAGGAACTGATGTTATTCCTCCCACTGAGTGATGTCAGAAACTGGAAACAATGAGGATTTTATCACTTCTGGTTTTGCTTTGTTGTTTACAGTTACTGGCTTGTGAAAACATCAGGTCATACCAATCTTGGCTTGATCAGATGCTTTGGATGACAGAGGAGTGATCTTCGGTCTCAAAGACCCCAGATCTCTCAATAAAGAGGACCTGTCACAGCCCATGCTATTACAAGGGATGTTGTTCATCCCTTGGGATAGCAAAAAAATATAAAGAGACAGTGTAAAAAAAATGTAAAAAAAATCAATAATAAAAATAAAAAAAAACAATTTTAAGTGCCACGGTTTCCCCCCAACCCCTTGTGCTCATGCAAAAAGGTGAATAAACGCATCGGTCCCGCATGCATATGAAAATGTCAGGTATCACCTTGAACATCAGAGTGACAGCAATATTTCTAGCTCAGACTTCCTGTGTACCTCTAAACTGGAAACCTGTAAAGGCTTCTAAAATGTACAGTACCTTAATTCGGCACTGTTCCACAGGTATACTCAATTTCAAAGTGACATATTTTGTATCTATTTACTTGGTGTAACATAATATTTTATATTTTACCAAAAAAATGGGTATTATATTGTGTTTTTGTGCATTAAAATTCATTAAAGTGCATTTTTTCTACAAAATGTATATTTATAAAACTGCTGCACAAATATCATGTGACTTAAACATATGCAACACCCAATATTTTATTCCATAGGATCTCTACTTAAAAACTATACAATATTTGGGGTTTCTAAGTAATTTTCTAGCAAAACAATTGTTTTTTACATGTAGGAGAGGAATGTCAGAGTTGGCCCAGACTGGAAGGTATTGAGTACTGTCAGATTTCCATACCTTGGGTATTGCTACCATTTTCGTACGGAGGTTCAATTTTCTTTCTAAGAGAGTACCAGGTTGGTCTGCTTGCTAATAGAATTTTGCATTTGTCCAACAAAGGTATTTCTCTGCCCTCATAGTGAGCCATACGTTTAATTTTAATCTCTCTATCCCATTCTGTAAGTCCAGGTTCGGGTGTTGTTTGTATCAATGTTGTTAAAGCCAACTCTTTTTTGCTGAATCATTGCCTCTGCATCCTTTTTTGTATTGTGAGACTAACTGGAACAATAATGGTAGCTTTATGAGCTGCCAAGTTCCTGACAGGAGAGGTTTGATCTAAGGTCTTGAAAAATTGCTGAATGTGTTGTTCAATAACAAAACAGATCGCTCGATAAGGCTAAGAAGGGCCTCATTCAGATGCCAAGTAAAGACAATTCTACATTGGTGGGTGCCAGACAGGGTGGTGGTGAGAGGTAAATGATCAAACCAAGAAACCTCAAGAGTCCTGGAGGATGTAAATAAAGGAACAGTAGAGGAGAGATGTGGTCAGTTTTAGAATAAGTGTTATCTCATTTAGTCCCATTAAGTTCACTAAAAACATTCACAATACAGTAATTATGTGGCAGTTTGGCTAATTTAGTTCCAACCTTTGCAGGATGTCTAAGCAGGGGTCTATTGGGCCTGGTTTTATCTAGAACTGAATCTAAGGCTACATTCTATTCTCTTCCAAATATTATGGTGCCTTCAAAATGCAGAGACAGGGTTTTAGGACCCTCAGGATCTTTAATTACATTACATGCTTCTCCTGCACTGAATTTTATCAAGCCATCACACATTACAGTCATTATGTGCTAAGTTAGCAATAACCTAAAAAACTAAATAAGTAAACTGAAAAGAGGGGAAAAGGAAAAACCATTCCCTGATCCAATGGATAGGCTATGCTATCTTCATTAAACAACAAGGCACTAAAATTTTAATATAGAGGACCTGTATAAAAATTACAGCAGAACAACTGCAACTAGAGATTGAACTCTCAAAGAGTCAATGTTCAGGCTGGGAAAGCTTGAGATTTGGCATGTCTCCCGGTATTATGCTAAACTGGAGTCAGTGGTGCTTCCTTCCTAGGTGCTTTCTCCCAAGCCCTAGGTGGCTGCTGTCTTGGGGATGTAGAAGATGACTGAGTGAATGAACAGGAAGTACTCTGTAAAAAGGCTCCTGTTCATTCACAAAATGAAGCATAGTAAACAGTTTACTATGCTTTAGTTATGAATGAACACAGTGGATCTGTACTGATATTACATATTTACTGACCACCCCATCCTGAAGCAATCCCCCCTGTGCCTCACAGCATCTGGCAGGAGGGAGAGGACGGGAAGACAGCAGTGCTGCTGGGGAAAGGAGCACACAGAGGGACCGGGCAGCAGAGGGAAGGGGATTCTAGACAGAAAGTGGGGGGAATTTACTGGAACCAATCCCATATGGCAGTGGGGGAAATTTACTGGAACCAATCCCATATGTCTCCCCTGTTGCAACTGTAAGCCATTAGAAGGTAGAGAAGGAGAGGCTGGCTAGTAGCTGCTGCAGGAGAGCCAAAGGGGATTGGTTCCAATAAATGCACCCCCTGCTGCACCAATCACCCCTTCCTATCAGGAATCCCCTTCTCTCTGCTTGTCAGCTGCCTGGGCTTCCCTGTTGAATGATGTGGCTCAGGCTCCATACAGGAGGGACAGCAGTACCCCCTTATCTGTAACCCTGATCCAGCCACAAAATATTGTATATATGCTTGTCCTAGATCATTGACTTAGTGAGCAAAGAAGGAAGAATAAGAAATACAACTCTAAAATATGAATCGTCAAAAACAAATCAGTTTGAAAGATAATTCATATAAATTAAAGTGCATTTTAAGTTTATTGACCATTTGTATGAGTGTTATTTTATGTACTATTAGGTATTTTTAATTAAACATCATATTTCTATTACATTCTGTGAAAATAATGTACATTGCGTGAATTAGGGCTTGTTAAAATAAAATATGTGTTTATTAGTACAGTGTTACAGTGTGCATCTATGTCTACAGCTTTGTAAAAAATACTCTGTACAAGTATTTGAGTTTGTCACCTGGCAAAGTAATGGCCTATTTGTCATTTTGCTTAGCTTGGAAGCTAGAGAGGATTTAATATAATCTATCATCACAGAAAGCCTTTTCCCAATGCACTGTACAGTTTCAATATGCATTACATGCACACCATAAACCTGCCTACATTCTAATTCTAGCATGTAGGCTGTTTTGAAAGATTAACACAACCTCTGCGCAATTTGCAGTTGTTAAAGAAGATGTAAACCACTTAACTAATGCAATCAAAATAAATGCTTATACTGTACTTTGCTAAAACGTGGAGATGTGTCTGTACACCAACATTGCAAACTATGTGAGCTAATTACTAGAATTTTCTCTTTGCCTGAATGTAAACAGTGTTCTCACACTGTAAACATTTCAAGACTTTCCCTGTAGAATGAGTTACTGCATAATAAATAGCTTGCCTCAGCATAATCTGCTGCATCTAATTTCATATACCAGCCATTTGTTTAATCATTATGTAAGTCAGGAGGGTACAAGTGAAACCATCACAAAAGATAATCTTATGATTTGTAATGAAATGCTAAAAGCTCAAGCAGAATATAACAAATCATTAGTTTCTATAATGTCTATCACTTGAGCATTTTGACCATCTGACTTTAATTCTGGAACTCTAAAAGTTGGCCCACTGTAATCAACAAAGAAATTAAACTCAAGCTGTTCTTTTGCTAAGAAGCAATTAGAAATTAATTGGTTTCAAAACTCCCATTTTCTCTTTGATCTATGATCTGTGTAATCATATAAAGTATTATAGTATTTTTAAAGTTTTATCCTGACGCGTCTGATCCACAGGATTTCAATATTGAGCAGCAGTAGACTCCAACACCAATGAGACCCAAAAGATGGCTGCTATGGATATGCATCATCATCTTATCTGTTTATTAGAATCAATCCAGGCGTGCAGCACCAAAGATAATTGTATTAAACATCAAACTTTTCTAGAAAGGTGTGTTGCCTCCATGCAATGCAATTGCATTTATGTAAATAGTCTATGCCAGGGGCGGACTGACAACTCATGGGGCCCCCGGGCAATAGGGGATCATGGGGCCCCTGTCTCCTTTCCCAAACTCAAAAAAGCCTATGAAAAAGTTACCAGGGGCATCTCATGGGCCCCCTACTGACCCCGGGCCCTCGGGCAGTGCCCGAGTTTCCAAATGGTCAGTTCGCCCCTGATCTATGCGATATTACAACCTAATTGTTTCTGGTTATGCCACCACCTTGTGGTCATTTTTTTTATTTAATCTAATTTTTTAAAATTTCTCCCTTTGTATAATGTACAGTAATGTTCTCCGTCCTTATTTGTGAGTTCCTGTTTTGTTCCTAAAAGACACACATTGAGGCTAGAAAACAAAATAACCTTTTTTCATCACTTTAAAAATGGCAATGTCAACATCTATTGCATCATATGGTTTGTGTTAACCATCTGCAAGCAATAAGGAGAATTTTAGATTTGTGGATGCCAAGTATTTGGTGAATTCAGCTGATGAAGGTTGTCTGCAGTCATTGTTTCTGTTATATTCTGGGCGGGCATCAGGAAATGATAAGTCACTATTGCAAGAATTGGAGTCAGAATAGTAAATTTTTTTGTTTTAAGAGCATTTGTTCAGTTTCTTATTTGTTAGTTGGGTAAAATTGATATTCAATTTTCAACCACAGTGATGAGAAAATTCAAAGGAGCAGGATGGAAAGTCCATTGATTCCAAAACCAGATGTTAAAAGCAGACTAAATTTTGAAGTATATTCAAACATTAGTCATCCATTCATGAAATGCACAAAGAATGTTTATACAAATGTGTGTTTGAAAAATTTACTAATGTATTCCCAGCTTCAAAACTAAGTTCAAATGTGTAAAAGCTGGCACTTGACCAGGATGTTGCAGTAAAATGTAACATCATTATTAAACAGGGATAAAATTCATGAATATAGCCCCATTGACACTCTTCAGCCAAGTTCACCTTTAAATATACTGTATATACCTATAATATTAAATGCAGATATTTGTTCAGAAAAAAATATCCTTTTTTCACAGGAACGTGCAAAGCATTGCACCCATGGTCACTGGATGGTTATTGCAATGTCAGTCTCCTGCAGACAATTTCCTCCAACTGTCTTCTAGTACCACTTTCAGTTGGATAGCTGGAGGAAGTGTTAATGGAGTACCAGTGGGCTGATTATCACACTCCTATTCCACCAAGAATTACAAGGCCCTCTGCAGTGGCAGCATAACTTGTATTTCATTAATTCACAGAGCTCTGGATCTGGAAGATCTGGCAGATCACACCAGTGAATATGTACTAAAACACAATATATGATACAGAACCTTCTCTTGTACCTCCTACTAGCAACACTGCCCAGATTGTTTTCTGTACAACCAACCTGTCGTTTTTTTTTTCCTGATTGATTAGTGCTACATGCTATAGCTGGCAGCATTGGTCAGTTTATTCTGATGGCAGGGAAGTCTCCCCACTGTCAGAATACAATAGGTCGGGGGATGTGGCAGGCGTGTGCAGCATATGGACACCTGATACAGGAGCTCCGGAGCAGAATTTTATATTCTATTCTCGGGGAGCAACAAAGTCATGTTCCAGCTGCAGAAACTACTTCCTCCTTATGGACTCTTCATGTCTTGTGACAAGGTATGTCTAGTCAAGATATACCCAAAAGAGCATACAGAAACATTAACCAGGTTGTACACCATAAAAGATGAACAATGCAACAGATCTCTGGTTAAACCAAATTTTTTTAGATCCTTGGCATAAAAGGAAATGTTACAGCAAATACTCTCAGCACTTGTTCTGGTCACATAAAGACCTTTGGCAGAAGAACCATTGAGTACATTGTCTCCTCAGTTATAGGAAATATGTATATATCCTTCCCAATATTAATTGAATGCAACCAGTTACCCAACAACAGGGAAAATATTTATACTCCAGAAGCTTCATATTGCCATCCCCTCTTAGGGCACCTGGCTGATCAAATCGCTGCTATGGACATGAATGCTGAAATCTTAGTTCTACTGAGAAGAGACATTCCCAAGGTACATAATGTGGGCCAGCAGTGCAATGGTCCTGACAATGGTCCATATGCACAAAGACTTGACCTATGCTAGGGAAATCGTGGGTGATGTATTTTTGGACAAGATTCTCAAACCACTTGAGGTGAGCTACCTTAAAACATATGTATTAAAAAATGGACAATGGATACCATCACCATTATATGGTGAAGAAGAAGACTTCTGCGATGACTCCTGGAATAAATAGGCGGTGATATTGACTTCCCCCTACTTTTTTTTTTTACGCTTTTTTGCCATATCCAAATATTTATAGATCAGACAAAAAGTATTTATGTATGCCAAAACAATCAGTAGTCAGTAAAAATATAAGAATTTCATTTAATCCCAAAATTTATGACATACAGAATATAAACCCAAGCCATTTTCCGGAAAAACATATAGAAACAAGTATTTTCACATATTATAGGCTGACAAATATCATATTCACATAAAGCATATAGTATATAACTACATAGGAAAAAAATACACAACAAAACTATTCCCCTACTAAAATGCACTCAGAAAAGAGAAAATAAAGAGAAAGGGGAATCATGAAAACTAACAACCAAAAAAAAAGGTGGGGGGAAATTCAGCTGGGGTAAATCCATTCCACGCATCCAAAAGCCAGAAGAGGTATCTCTGGGATTAATAGCCCTCCCTATCATCAAAAATAAAATACTTGTGGAGCACCCCACCTGCTACAAAAGTCCTAACAACAAAAAAAAGGGGAGGGGATTATTAAGTTATAATTATCACTTAAGGGTTGTCAGCCACTGTTGCAGTGGAGTCCATCCACCTAGACCATATCTTCCTAAACTTCTTTGGACACCCCCTAGCTTCATACGTCATCTCATACAGTGGGAGATCCAAGTTAACCAATTTTTTTCCATGCCATCAAGTCAAGAGCATCAGTACGTCTCCAATGCAATGCTATCAACTTTCGTAC
Organism: Staurois parvus; assembly: GCF_062004578.1. Taxonomy (NCBI): domain Eukaryota; kingdom Metazoa; phylum Chordata; class Amphibia; order Anura; family Ranidae; genus Staurois; species Staurois parvus. The sequence goes on from NW_028317818.1 coordinate 7,700,181, forward strand.
ACAGAAAAAACAGGAGTCTCAAAAAAGGTTTTGTAGCATTATTCATAGTATCATCTTCAAGTACCCCTAAAAGGCATACCATAGGACTACACACATTAGGTAAATCAAATTCATCAAATATGAATGCAGTATCTTCAGACCACAAGGGCCTAACTTTAGAGCATTCCCATACAATGTGTAAAAAGGATCCCATACTAGCCTGAAACATATGACAGGTGGCTGTAGCACATCTCCTCATACGAAAGAGACATTGAGGAATATAGTATATTTGATGAAGATAACGCAATTGTATCATTTTGTCCCTAGAGGAAATAATGGTACCCACATATGTGACAAGAACATCTCTCCACAACTCCTCTGTCAAGTCAGGAACAATGTTAAACCACCACTCACAGGTACGATGACATTGGCTACTATCTATGAGAGTTAATTCTGAGTAGTACGAGGACACCAATTTCGTATGTTTCAGCTGTAGGAGAAGGGTTTCCAATCTGGTATTGTTTACACTAACCCCCCCCCCCCCCCAAGGCCATACTGGGCTATTGTAGCATGTTTGAGCTAAGCATATTGAAAATACTATGAGCCGGTAGACCCCATTCAGATCTTAGCTGTAAAAGGGACTTAAACCTGCCATCCTCATAGATATGATGAGCATATTTTATACCATATTGAGCCCAGTGGTGTCCCCTTCAAGTCTATAAAATTCAATCACATTTGGGTTACACCACAGAGGAGCTTTTGGAGATATGGATAGAGCTGTATCTCAAACATGTCTAGCACAGATGGTAAGAATCTTTTTGGATACCGATAGGATAGCCATACCTTCTTTTTATGGGACCTCTCCTTGATGAAAAAAAATTTAGACAAGCTTCATAGGAAGTAGCCACTGCCGCCTCTACCACAGTGGTGACATTATTTAGTTGAGCAAACATTCTCCAATGTGTATACATCAACTGAGAGGCAAAGTAATACATACGTAATACATAAATAAATCAGGCAGGGCCAACCCCCCCCCCCCATGAACAAATAATTGTAGTATTTCAAGGGATACCTTGGGAGGTTTAGAACCCCAGAAAAAATAAGTAAATAATAAAGAATTAATACATTTGAAAAATGTTTTGGGAATATAAATGGGAGCATTGGAGAGAGCATACAGAAACTTCGAAAGATAAATCATTTCAAACAAGTTTGCTCTTCCCAACAAGGTCAGGTCTTTCCAATTACAAACCCTTTCTTTAAATGCTCATATAATTGGCCAGAGATTATTGTCCAGATATGAATCTAATGGAAGCTGTACAGTAATCCCAAGATATTTAAATGTATCCAATATCACAAAGGGGGCACACTAGGTCTGAAATCCACATCCGCTGTCCATCCAATGAGAACAAAGTAGATTTAGCCCAGTTTATTTTAAACCCTGAGTAATCGCCAACTTTCTGAATCAGCGAAAAGGCCCGAAACAGTGACACATGGGCATCATTTAAATACAATAACATGTCATCTGCATACAGTGATAAGCACTCCTCCAATTCTACACGAAGGCATTGGCCTCCCACATCAAATGTTTTTTAGGTATCCAACAATAGAATCACTCTATCAGCTGCGTTATCGCTGCGTTATCAGTATTTATTTACAAATTAACAAAGAGCCGCCTAAGATTAATACTGTATAAGCACACCTGCCTGGCATAAAGTTTGGTCAGACCCTATTAACTTTATAATCACTTATTGAAACCGCCTCACAAACACTTTTGCCAGAATTTTGACATCAGTATTGATCAAAGAAATAGGGCGATGGGATTCATACTCCAAGGGATCCTTCCCTGGTTTAGGGAGTAAAACTATAAGAGCCTCCTGCATAGACAGTGGCATTTCCCCCTTCTGCCTAGAAGAATTATAAACCCTTAGGAGATATGGCACTAACAATTCCCCATACAGTTTATACCATTCTATTAGGTAACCATCTAAGCCAAGATATTTGTGAGGGGCAAAGGAGACTTCCCCTATACTTTAATTGTAAATATGTACTATCTTGTTTGTTCCTGTAATTAGCTAGTCTATCAAAGCTCTGTTAATATTGATGATGACACTATAAACAATAATATCTATATTAATAAACACAATGCTCAGAGAAGCAAGGGTCCTATTTATTTACAACAAAAGTGAAACCCTAACATAGAAATCTAAAAGAGCATTACAGAATATATATCAATAAAAGAGTGATGATACATTATGTAAGTCCATCCTGAAAGTTCTGTTTATTGGCTAGGCTCTAGGAAAAAAGAGACGATTCATCATTGGCCCTCGCATTCTTAAAACACTCGCAAACACCACCTCTTTTTACTCCTTCTGCCCAGCCTATATAGTCCTGTGTCCAATGAGTGACAATCCATACAAGTATAGTGGTTGTCCTTTATAATCTCCAGGAAGTATGGTGCAGTTCTGAATATCTGCCAGGAGGTATGGTATCGTCCTCAACCAAGAATAATAGACAATAAATTCTTCAAGGATGACTCCAACAGCTGGGTTGCACCTTTACCTTTTTGTGCTGCAAGAGTAAAGCTTCCAAACAACCATGAGCAGGTCTTTTCTAGATTTGTCTCACTGCATCAAGCAACACAAAATATGCCTGAAATCAAAGACCATTTTGTTGTCTTTATTAAAAGGATATTCAAAAATGATTATGCTGGGCTGGGTCCACCTTAAGAACAGTAGTGCTGCTATCTTCATTTCTTCAGAGTATATCAGCCACATATACTGAATCAAGTCAGGGTAGTGTTCAGGCCTGGAATGGGACAAAAAATAGGCCTGGGAATTTTAAACTGAGCATCCCATTTTACCAAATTACAAATAATGACAACTACCTGTTTCTCAATGTCTTGTATCTATATTTAGCCTGCTTTAGTCACTGTAATTTATCAATCATTTGGAATTATGTAAATCTCTATTGAGTGCTGGCATCTCTATTGAGCTCTAACAGAGTTGACACACTGCAGCAGGAGTATTGCTCAAGAAGTGTTCCTGCTCGTGTCATAGTCCCTCCCTGAAGGCCCGCATCAGAACCAATATGGAAGTAGAAATTGCACATTGCGTAACAGATTCTGTTTTCTGTCTTCCTCCGCAGGGTTTTTGCAGGCAGCTATCACTGAGCACCAACATCATGTTACCGCTCACTGGTTGGTTGCTAGAGGTTACTGCACATTATTACTGCTACTGATGTTACCGCTCACTGATTGGTTGCTATAGCTTACCGTTTATCATTACCGCTCACTAACTGGTTGCTATAGCTTACCGTTTATCATTACTGCTCACTGATTGGTTGATAAAGGTTACAGAAAATTATTATTGTTCATTGCTGGAGAAGTGATTTGATGTGATGAGAAACAGATACTGAAATAATAATCAATAATAATATTAATAATAAATCATGGATGTTGTGGGGGGGGGGGGCACTGTAACGTTATGGAAATCATAATTTTACATCTATATACACACCCTCATGGGGGATCCCCAATATATGACCAGCTGCCATACCTTCCATTGGAATACCAAGATGTCAGTTGGTTGGCAGCTACTGTCACTGTCACTGATAGTTGGGGGGGCAGGGAAGTATTATGTTGTGTGATGCAGCTGTTGGGGCACAGTTGGTTGGATGGTAGGATGCAGTTTGGGGTGATGGTGGCAGCATTGGGGTGAGAGGCTGAGATCATATCTCCAATATAATGATAGGGGAGTGAGGTGATTGGATGCTAGCAGTGGGGTACAAAAAAGATGATTATGAGGATTATAACAGCAGGTAGGGTGTTAGGATACCATAGGTGGGCTACAGGGGGATGATGGAGATGTAAATCATCAAAAGGTGCAGGGTGGTAGTATGTCAGCAGTGGGATACAGTGGGGAATGACTGGGATGATGATGACAATGGGAGGAGTGATAGAAAGCTGGCAGTAGGGTATGGTGGGGGGTGATTATGACAGGGGGTGGGGCGGTAGGAAGTTGGCAGTGGGGTATAGGGGGGATGATGGTGACAGGGTTGGGGTGGTAGGATGCCAGCAGTGGGGTAAAGGGAGAATGATGGTGACAGGGTGTATATTGGTAGGAAGCTGGCAGAGGGGTACAGAGGGGAATGATAAGGACAGGGGTGGGGTGGTAGGAAGCTGGTAGTGGGGTACCAGGAGGGATGAAGATGAGGAGGATGATGACAGGGGGTAGGGTGGTAGGATGCTCACAGTGGGATACAGAGGGGATGAGGATGAGAGGGGGTGAGGTGGTAGTGTGCCAGGTACAGGAGATTATGATAAGGATAATGATGATGTCAGGGGGTCAGTAGGTGGCATAATCTGAATCTCTGAATTGGCATACATATCACCAGGAATGGGTGTTCGACGTCACAGGCGGCCGGTAATGGGGATTTTCGGGTGCCCATCATTTATGGCAGTGGTGGGCAACTGTGGCCCTCCAGCTGTTGTAGAAGTACAAGTCTCATGAAGCATTGCAAAACTGACAGTTCCAAGCATGACTCCCAAAGGCAGAGGCATGATGGGACTTGTAGTTCACCAACAGCTGGAGGACCACAGTTGCCCACCCCTGATTTATGGTATTATCATTTACATATATAATCTATGCTGTCTTGCTACATTGTAATTGATTGTTTATGGTTATGCTGCCACCCTGTGGCCTTTGATTTAATTGTTCTAATTTTCTGTAATTCCTTCCTTTTGTAATTTCTTTCTTTCTCATTTGTGAGTTTCTGTATTGTTCCTGCAAGGCACATATTGAGGCTAGAGAAAAACATGTTCATGTTAACTGCTTTAAACACTTAAATGGCAACAATCTAGCATCTCATATTGTCTTTTTAACCTCCTGCATTCAGTAAAGATATTTGTGGATGCCAAATGTTTGATGAGTTCAGCTATCTGATGAAGATTGTATGCAGTGTTTGTCACTTCTAAAATCAGGCCAGGCATAGAAATAGAAGTCCCAGGAAAAGATAAGTCAATGTAATAACATTTAAAGTCAGAATAACATGCCAAAACTTTAATATTTAATACTTGTATCCTGGGTGCTGCAAATCTGGATTGATTCTATTTATTTATTGTATAATTTGGCTGATCCCATTTGCTGTGCACAGGGTCCGCTGTTTGCAAATTGTTTTCAGATATTGTTATGCAGATTTTGTTTCACTTCTTGCTCCTTTGACACCAAGGAAAAAATAAACTGTTTAATTTTGATTGAAAATAAGTTCACTGTTAGGTTTACGTCTCAGGAGGATCACACTACTGTAAATAATTTTCTTGACTTGACACTGAGATCAACAGAACATGAGAAAGGAGTACACATGATGCCCTATAGGAAAACCTATATATTGAAATGTTATTCTTTATGCTTGCAGATGTATTCCAAAGCATGTAACTATGGTTCTACTTCAAGGGGTGTTCAAGTCAAACTGGGTATAAAAAGGATGCTAGTGTGGTGGTACTACATGCAGCAGCAGTAAATGTGTCCTATTACGTATAGGCAGCACACATGTCATGGGCCAATCCAAAGACCGTTAATCAAGATGGCAAGATGGTGTTAGTGTGTGCATGAAACAGTGTGTGGTGATGACATTTCTTGGGAACAAAGGTGTAAAACCCGCAGATATCTACAGAACTCTTCAAGCACAGTATGGTGGTGAGATGTTTAGCCGCAGTAAGACATTTGAATGGTGTAAATGTTTCAAAGATGACTGTACCTCCGTCAGTGATTATCTCGGCCATGGTGGTTCCCAGCCCACAACAGTCATTCCTGTGAACATTCAGTGCGTTGAACACCTGATCTTGGATAGTGGACACATAACCTGTCATAAAATTGCAGAAGAGACTAAACTTTCTGTAGGAACAGTGAACACAATCGTGACAAAGTGAAGCAAGCTTTCCCAGGATAGTTCAGGTGTAGTGACAAATCGTTCTATGCCAAAACTTTCCAGGCATTAGAAAAATTATTGGATAAGTGTATAAATGTATCAGGGGTGTATGTAGAAAAATAAATGCAGTTTTCACTCCTTGAAATTCGTTTTATAATTATATAAACTCAAAAGTCCCAGTTTGACTTCAACGCCCCTCATAAAAAGCCAGGTTTTTTTTAATATAGAGAAACTGTACAGGGTTGGATGATTTTGAGGAGACAAGAGGCATGAGATGTAGATTTTGACAGACCAAAGGGGAGATGACAGAGTGGCTATAGTGGCTAAAAATAAAGGCAGGAGGGAATTAATGGGTGATGTTGGGTTGGGTGGTGGTGGTGTGTGTGTGTGTGTGTGTGTGTGTGTGTGTGTGTGTGTGTGTAAATTGGGGTGTGGGGTCTGAGGGACATGAAACCAGAAAGAATAAGCAATATAGTATAGGGTTAAGTAAAGTAAGAGATATTTTCAATTCATATGAAGATACAGGATGTGCAAATGTATCGGAAATGGGAGTACATTATATAGCCAGGGTGCTTCAACTTTGGCAAATTGTTCATCCCCAGTCTGATACTTACTGAAACTAATACAAGATTTGTTGTTTTTCATTAACTGAGATTTGCTGTGGCCAATATACAGTATTAGGAGGACTACTGGAAAACTTTGTGATCGTTTTAGGGATCACATAATCATTAGACTGAGCCAATTGACCAATATTTCAAATCACTAGATCAATAAACATGGGAAAGATATAAGCTCCCTCATTTAGCTAATTCCCTCCTCATTGTAGCTCAACATTCTGGTTTCCTGTTTGAATGATGACATTATGGTGTATGCATTCTGAATGAGATATTGATGTGGAGAAAAGAACCCCTGATCCCCAGAGCCTGTCCTCATCCCAGACTCACACAAATACTCATTGATGACCCACTCCTGTAGGTGCAGCTGTTGATGGTTGCTAGGCAGCATCTGTTGCCACTTCATTTCAGGCATGCAAACACTCACTGGGGTATAAGTGGCTGCACACTTTTGTTTGGCCTGCCACTGAGCATCCTGTAAGCTGTGGTATTCTAGGAACTACTTCACCATTAAATTCAGGATAAGTGCCAAGCAAGGAACTTGTATGAACTTTTCCTGCGAAAGGGCTGACAGCCACACACAAGTGTCATTTTCACATACGATCTTACTTGGCACAAAATGTTATGGGGTCAGCTTCCTCTTTCTCTTCTCCTGAAGAGCCACCAGAACCTATGACACAGAGTGGCTTCTGTTCCATAGGCATACCAGTTGCAAAATATCATGACAGTATTATGCCTGGGTCATTGTATAGGACCATCTTGGTCACTTTGGGTTCTGAGGAGTTCCTGAGGTTGATTTACTAAAACTGGAGAGTGCAAAATCTGGTGCAGCTATGCAATGTAGCCTATCAGTGTCTGACTTCAGCTTGTTCAGTTAAGCTTTGACAAAAAAATCTGGAAGTGCATTGGTTTCTATGCAGAGCTGCACAAGATTTTGCACTCTCCAGCTTCCATGCATTACGTTGCAGGATGAGATGCCCTGCCCCGCCCCTAAACACACTGCGCCCTCAGATATCTGTTCCTTCCCTGTCCCACAGTAAGTACAAAGGTAGGGGGTTCTGTGGGAGCAGATGGTGCTGTTACTTACAAGAGGGATTGTCACTTGGAAACACAAAAGCTGTGCTTCTGTGTTTATAAGAGACAGTAGATATTGGTGTACACAGGGACAGGGCCAGAGGTGGTGGAACAGCTGATCACGACTAGGTCTTGTTTTCGGGGTAGGTCTTATACTGTAGCAATTCCCAAGAACAGTACTAGGTCTTATTTTTGGGGTAGGTCTTATTTCCGGGGAAACAGAGTAGTACAGGTTATCAATACTGTATACCAACAATTATCTATACATGTCGGCTATCCCTATCGACTCCCAGTCTGCACCCTCTGACAAAACACTGATAGGAAGCATAATATATGGAGGAAGTAAGCTAAACCACCTGACCACAGTTCAAAGGCAGGAAGCGTATTTCTGGAAATCGGTTGCTATACCAAGAGAGGGCCACATAAATTCACTGTTTTTCCAAACTGTGAATTACTTCAGCTTGGGTTGAACTCATGTTTGGCCGGAACGCAAAGCTAATCCCTAGTTATAATCTGTTTGTAGATTAATTGAAAATTTCATGTGAAAGTGGTACAAGAAAAAGAGAGGAATAAAAACAATTAATGTAAGGTATCTTCAAAGAAACAAAATGTGCAAAAAAAAATCAGTGGGCCATATTAACCTGTTGCCCGCCACCCTATAGCAGAAATACTGCTACAGGGTGGCAGGGATGTGCAAACTCATGTATATATACTGTACGTGATTTGCATCTCTGGGTAGGGGCTGCACGCGTGCATGCGCCGCCCTACCCGCACCACATTGGGATGCCCCTCTGGCACTCGGCGATCGTCAAGTAACACTGACAGGGGAGAGACTTGTATGTAAACAACACAGGTCTCTCTCCTGCTAGCAATACCATGCTGCTGGATGGATGAATACCCAGCAGCATGTTTCCCAAGTAAAACACACATCACAACAGCACATATTGTAAAACACAGCACATAGTTAACCCTTTGATTGCCCCAGATGCAGGGGCAGACTGACCATTTGGAAACTCGGGCACTGCCCGAGGGCCCGAGGTCAGTAGGGGGCCCCATGAGATGCCCCTGGTACTTTTTTCATAGGCTTTTTTGAGTTTGGGCAAGGACACAGGGGCCCCATGATCCCCTATTGCCCGGGGACCCCATGAGTTGTCAGTCCACCCCTGACCAGATGTTAAACCTTTCCTGCCCAGTGTCATTAGTGCAGTGTCAGTGCTGATCACTGTATTAGTATCATTGGAATGTCAGTGGCAGTTAGTCAGTTCCCACCCAGTGTGAGAATGCCCGCCGCAGTCCCGCTATAAGTCGCTGATCACCGCCATTACTAGTATAAAAATAAATAAATAAAAATTCCAGTATATTTACCGCCATTTGTAGATGCTATAACTTTCACGTAAACCAATTAATCTACACGTATTGAGATTTTTTTAGCAAAGACATGTAGCAAAATACATTTTGGTCTAAATGTATGACAAAATTAGAATTTTTTAATTTTTTAAAGGATATGTTTTATAGCAAAAAGTCAAAAATATTGCTTTGTTTTTTTTTTTCAAAATTGTCGGTCTTTTTTTTGTTTATAGTGCAAAAAAAAAAAAAAATCGCACAGGTGATCAAATACCACCAAAAGAAAGCTCTATTTATGGGAAAAAAGGACATTAATTTCATTTGGGTGCAGTATTGCATGAACGCACAATTGTCAGTTAAAGTGCCATATCGCAAAAAATGGCCTGGTGGGGGGGGGGGATAAATCCTCCGGAGGGCAAGTGGTTAACTAAAGAAAGCATGCACAGATTGTTGCAGTAATGTGCACAAAAATATAGCCAAAGAGTACTCTCACAGTATTTACTACACATATGCAATGCTTGTAGTCAAGAGCACAACTATGAAATGGCATTTAAAGCAAATTCACAAATAAAGCTCTCAGCGCTGCGGTAGTTCACTGAGGACTACAAGCAGACAGCTGCTAAGGTTGTCGGGACCTGTAGTCTGTTCATTCACAGAGGTCTGTGAATGAATGATGCGGCCATGTAGGCGAAACCCCCCAAGCCCGCGTTGTTTTTCAAAACTGACAGCCTGTACAGGGAACTTCTCCCCATACTTCTGTTACAGGGATGAAGGGGCAGCGGGTGGTGGCTGCAGGATCTAAATATGTTGCATGTGCCACCCTTTAATACCCATATTTACACTGCACACACTTACTACACTTAGACAGCAGTTCAACTGATCTCCTTATATGCAACAGAAATAATAAATTACCTTATTTTCTAATTCCAAAACAGGGTTTATTTAGAACAGGTGAGGTTTTACAGAGAATATAATGTTCTGTAACTTAGACTGGCTTTAATATTGTATTAACTTTCTTTTTAAATGTAAAGAGAAAACTGAAAAGTAATTTAATAATTAAAGTGGAGCTATACCCACATTCTCTCCTGCACCAAGATGTCCCAGAGCTCCCAATCGGCCCCTGGTATCTTCAGCCTGGCAGCTCCTTGCTATCAATCCCTGGCCAGTTTAATTGGCTGGGCCCAAATGATGTCACTCTCGTGCTTGAGTGGGAGTGCAGACATCTTGGCCTTGCCGAAATTCTAGACAGAGCTGTGCATGCACAGTGTACAGTGCAGATAGGCAGATCAGTAACAATGATGTAGAAAAGACATTGTATGTCTCTTCTGCTTTAAAAATCCTGTCTGTTCACATTTTTTTTCATTAAAGTTCTACTTTAGGTTTATTCACTTCCTTCCAATAACAGTATAAATAGAATGAAGATGTATCAAAAGTCCTACATTTTACTAGTCAAGGTGAAAATGTAGCATAAGACAATACATATTTATATAAACAAGTAGTGTGAAAAAAGTCTTCTTTCAAATTCAACTTCAAAGTATTTCCTTCTTCATCATAAAATGTGCATGAAAAGAAAATCCATAAAACTTCAAGCCAAGTGAAAACTAGAACCAATGGCTGCTTAACCACTTCAAGTCCGGACACTTTCACACCCTTCCTGTCCAGGCCAATTTTCAGCTTTCAGTGCTATCACACTTTGAATGACAAATGTGCGGTCATGCAACAGTGTACCCATATGAATTTTTTAGCATCTTTTTGAGACAGATAAAACTTTATTTTGGTGGTATCTATTCACCACTGGGATTTTTATTTTTTTGCTATATAAATTAAAAAGTCCAAACATTTTGAAAAAAAAAGTGTTTTTCTTATAAAATTTTGTAAATAAATAATCTTTCTTCATAAATCTTGGGCAAAACTTATTCAGCTATCTTTTTAGTAAAAAAAAATAACCCAAATTAGTTTATAACCAAAAATTATAATTTTTCAAACTTTTTTACATTTTTATTTTATTTTTTTATATTATTATTTATGTGTTTTTTTTGTTATTTTTTTTAACATATCGTCACTCTATCAGTACATCAGTACAGTGTCACCATAGTGACAATGTACTACTTGTGGGGGGTGATTTTTTTTTTTTTTTTTTTTTTTTACACTGATTGCTTTTACACCCATAAAGGCTGTAAAAGCAATAATTTATCCTTCTCTCTGGCTGCATTCTTACAGCCATTGAGAAATACTGTGTGAGCTGTGACTGGTCATAGCTTGTCACATGATACAAGGCTGTTGTGAATAGCCTTGTAACATGTGACCTCTGTAATCATTCACATATTTCACAAGTAGTAAGCAATGATGTCAGGAAGGGACATCTTGTTTACTACTATTCATGTGATCTCTGATTGACCAATCAGGGATCACATGAATCGGGACCTCACACAGAGGTCCCGTACAGCGTTCGGTGTTCCGCTGTGTCCAGAGGACACAGAGAGTGCCGGGTCGCGGTGCCGTCTGCTCCCAGGGAGCACACACAGGCAGTGAATGCAGGGGCCATTTATAAACGGTGACTCACTTCGACATTGCTCCCGTCCAGCTGTTTGTGTACATGGGCCGAACGAGAAGAGGTTAAATTACAGGCAGCAAAAACATATCAGTTATATGTTGGGTTCTCTTTTAAATCTGCTCCAGCCTTAATCTAGCTCCTCCAAAACGTTGGCTCCACCACACATGTATCAGATCCACCCTGTGGACACACACTTGGGTGAAGCTTGGTGTGTGAGGTCACGCTACCATGTCACAACCCGAGTGGCGGCTGCTGATGTAAGTGCTGAACAGTTTTGTTAATTGTATAATGCTGAAGTTTTATTTCGTTTTTGTGAGCATTTAATTGAGGAATAAAGAGCAACATTTTTTAACTGTACTATACTATGATTTCTTTGTATTGCTCCATTGTGTGAGCTTTATTTTACATGGCTATCTGGCACCATTTGACCTTGGTGGGGGAGATGTCGAAGCTGGAGTTGCCCTAAAGGGACAATATATATTTTCAAGTGCTGTGATCTACTGCTTATTACTGGGCAGCAATATCTCTGGTGGATACCTTTTGATCACGGTGGAAGATCTCATGGATTTATGTGTAACTAGTATATTTACTATAGAATGAAATACTACACTATGGTCCCTCTTTTGTTGCTCTGATATGTGAGCTTTGTCTATACAGCAATCTGATACACCTGTGGCAGAGCCAAAGTTTTGGAGGAGCTGGACAGAGGCTGGAGTGGATTTAAAAGGGAACCCTACTAATTACTGACATGCATTTTTGCTGCCTGTAGTTTGAGCAGCCATTGATTCTGGTAAATTTTCACTTTGATGGGTGATCGAAGTGTTATGGCTCTTCATTTGATGCACATGTTTTGGTGAAGAAGGAAATATATTGTAGTTATATTTTAAAGACTTTTTTTCACACTGTTTATTTGTATAAATATTTATTGTTTTTTTTGGCACTACATTTTCAGCTTGAACATTCTTTTAGGTTTTTGTATGTCAAACTTTGATGTTAGGTGCCTAGTTATTGAAATCTCTAGTGCTAACGTTTATTATTTTATTTGGCTACATCTAACCGGATTCGTTATTTGGCCAAACAATTGTTTTAAGATTCTTCTTTCACTGCTTATCTAAACAACATATCTAACTTGTGATATTTTAAAAAGAGCTGTCAAAGTCTGTTGAAGTCTCCTAGGAAATCAGGCCACTTAGTAGAAGCACCTCAGTCACTTATCCTCTACGCTGTGACTTCCCGATTGACTAGGCTGGCAGAAAGCCCCAAAAGGTTCTACAGGTATATAGGAGAAAGGTGGTTTCTTTATATGAGCTCCATGTTTGGCCTTGTCTATTTCATTCAGAGAAATCAATTCAGTTACATCATTTACAGGAGGTTTTTCAGCCACACTTCTATCTCCCAGTCGTCAAAGCCCTTAGCTGCCCACACAAGTTCTTTCAAGTGCATCTTTACCCATAATAACTTAATAATCAAAAAATAATGTTCTTTAGCAAGGAATATACATTTCACATTAATACTTTTGTTAACCACTTGCCCTCCAGAGGATTTACCCCCCTTCCTGACCAGGGTGTTTTTTGTGATTCGACACTGCATTACTTTAACTGACAATTGCGCTGTCATGCAACACTGTACATAAATTACATTTATTTCTTTTTTCCCCACAAATAGAGCTTTCTTTCTGTGGTATTTGATCATCTGTGTGTTTTTTTATTTTTCGTGCACACTTTTGAAAAAAATATATATTTTTGACTTTTTGCTGTAAAACATATCCAGTAAAAAAGAAACAAATTTCGTCATAAATTTAGGCCAAAATGTATTCTGCTACATGTATTTGCTAGAAAAAAAATCCCAGTACATATAAATTAATTGGTTTACGTGACCGTTATAGTGTCTACAGATGGGGGTATTTATACTGGAATTGTTGTACTTTAAAAAATCATATGAACAATCCAAAAAAAATTCACAACAATGCCGTCTAACAAAAAGTCCTATTATATATCTTCTGTGCTTCACAATGGTGTTATAAACTGCCTTTTACTTCTTCATTGCTAATCATCCCCTTTTAAATGCCAAAAGTACTGTTATTAGTGAAACCCACCACCAGATGCACTCTCACCTGGGGTATATGACCAAACTATTAAGTGAGGTCATATAACGCTTGTGTCCTCTCTCACAGGACTAAAATAATGATTCCTCAGTATGTCAGATGATTCCACTTCCCAAATGGTCATACACTGCTTCATAATACTTACTTCCTTCATCGCTCATAATCCTTTGATGGTGTTTGGTAACTATACATTGGAGAAAAAAACATAGATGTGATTTCTGCTTGCATATTTTGTGGAACATTGTGGTGCGCTATAGCACCAATTACATGTAAGTGCAATATTGGGAGTTTTGGTTTTATGGTAGATAAAGCTTTTACACAGATAAAATGCTATGTATGGTGTATTGTATGGTGTATTTCTCTTTCTATATGTATGGCTGAGGAGGAATGAAGTATGGAATGAAGGAAGTATTAAGAAACAGTGTATAAACATATGGTGATAATTCTATAGGTGGAGAGATTGAACGTTATGTGTTACTAAACTTTGCACAGTATTCTTTTTTTACCAAATAAAGTTTATCATGGAAAATAGTTTGCTTCACACAGCTGTCTACTTGTCCAATAAAATGCAACTAAAGTGAAAATCGTTTTTAAATCTCACATGAAGTATGCATTCTGTAATTATTCAAATGACAGCAATTATAATATGCTCTGCTCAGGTCTGAGAAACACTGCACATTTTAAATTGTGAATGTTAATTATTTATGTAATTTGACTTGTGCTTTAGTTTAATGTCCCTTTAATGTCAAATGTTTTCAGTTCTAGAGAAATAACTTTCACACACAGACTATGTAAACTGTATTAAAAACTCATATTATGCTCAGATATAAATTTAGTGGACCTTTAAATTAAGTTAAAGAAAAGAATTCATACAATGTGACACACTTTATTATATCGCGTTTTGCTAAGATCTGCAACGTTATTTAATAAGCACATAATGTCATCCATCTCTCTGTTGAATTTTAGTATAGGCTTTAGTAGTCAACTTATCTGTTTAGTAGGAGAAAACACTAAAAAAATATACAGCAGTATGGCCATTAATAGAACAGGGGCAGAATATGATAAATTAAGAGTGCAGGTGTTAATTTTTCATTTTGACAGATTTTCATCTGTCAAAGACGGTGAAGATGCTTCTTGTACATAAACCGTTCACTGTAGGATAGGGTTATGTTTTTTCTTATAAATTAGCCAGTGGACAGCAAAATGATAAAAAATTCATGGTAATCAATAATTTACATCCTAAAAGATAAATAATGAACTAAATCCTGTCATTAAATTGGCTCAGCATTTTTCTTAATCCCCGAGGTGATGAATCTGATTTTGCAGCAACATTTAGCAGAAATTGAATTTCTTTTGGCTGTTCTGAGTAGTTTTGTTAAAAATAGACTTGCTGTATGATGAGCATTGCCGTTGGCTTAACAATACCATTTTAAGTAGAGCGGTACAAGCACACTTATAATTATGAATGTTAAAATCTGACCCAGTTTCAAAAAAGTAGTTCCAAATTCTTTTATTGTTTTCCACTTTAATCACATAATATTTGTTAGGGAGGTTCATTCACTGAAAAGTAGACTCCTAAATCGCAGTGCTACAAAACTCCAAGAAAGAAATGCACAGTCTAGCTTTTGTGAGCTGAGGCTTATTTACTATGGTCAAAGTTTAACTCAATAGCTCTGCCCCATAGCCAGGCACATAGGCTCATTCACAGGTTTCTTCAATGACCAGTCCAGAGAAGTTGTTTTTTTTTGTATGTTTGGAGAACTTGAATATAAGATTGATGTACAATATGAGAACTTAGGTATTCTGAAGGACAACCTATAATGAAGTCCGTGCTTGCAACAAACAGTGAACGTCAGCTTTAAGGCAGTAGATGAAGTAGTAGTAGAAATCTAAAGCAGAGTTCCTTCAAGTAGGAGATTAAGTGGAAAGAGCTTTTCAGGACACCAGCCGCTGTCCTCTTTAACTAAACACAAAGGTGACTCCTTAGCACCAGAGGGATTTTGCAAGCACAAAGTCTCTAAGATCCTTTAGATCTGTCTGTACTCACAAGGCCGAAGAACAGCTGCTTGCCTTCCTCCATGATGCCAGACCTGATATTCAGTAGACGGCCCCTCAGTCAGCTCTTATCAGAACCCGAATCTCAGCATTCAGGTCACTCACCTGAGGCCTATGACAGCAGATGCAGCAGCATAGCCTGGGAGGGAGTATGCCCCCTCCAGGCTAGACCAATCATATGCAGGAAAAGACCCAGAACACAGTGTGCTCCCTTAATATATACAGTTTCCAGCATGCCATCAGAGTTTCTCTCTCTGGGATAGGCCAGGGCTGTATCAATATTCATGCTGCTATCTTCATAGATCCACACCTATGATCCAGAAGTTTGTCAAGCTTTCTGGATGCAGAGGGAGCTACCAAGCTGGCAGCAGCTGAATGCATTAAGCAGACCTAGCTAGAACCCAGCAGTACTGATTACAGTGTTACAGTGATTAACTAAATTTATCACATACTAAACACAGTCATTTTTCCTAAACCTTATCTATCGAAACCTAGCACCTATATAGGAGGGTGCTACACTTACAAAGGATGAGGTTTGGGTTTGAGTTCAAAATTTGTGGAACTGGTGAATTAATGCAGAGGTATTCGGTACCACATTCTTTGTAACTGTAATGCAGTTAAAAAAATTCTGCCAAAAAATATCATCAAACATTAAAAAATACTTGTGATGAACAAAATGTCGCTATTGGCATCAGTAACCAGCGAGCATGCACGAAAACATAATGATGTCAAACACTGTGCCCCATCCATCTAATGCACCATTTCATTTCAAATAACATCTTCAGGGGAAATGGAAGCATTCCATTTCCCCTGAAGACATTATTTGTAACAAAACACAGCATCAGGCACTCCAGGGGTACAGTAAGTTCTCACGATTGGGGGAAATCACTATGAGTTTTTCGGCACCATGGTCACTACACCATTGCATGCTTTTTTCTCACCTGCTTCTATGACTGGGCCTTTTGGCCAGGACCAAAGGAATGTTTTATTTCCAGCCAAGAGGCCTGCCATGGTCTTACACTTTGGCAGCATAGGGGAATCATCTCCACTGTGCAACTGTATTCTGACAGCGGAACTCGCCACTGTCAGAATACACTGATCAGTGGCTCTAGTTGGCTGATTGAGAAAATATGTCCAACATTCCTGTTCAACAACCGAAATGGCCATAGATGAATCTAATTTCAGCCAGCCCCTGCTGAACTGGCTAGATTTTGTCCATCTATGGCCAGCTTAGGTGTACCTTTATTGTAGACTTTCTAGTGCATCTGAGGGGTCCTGATATGTTTTAAATCATTGTATAGTGAAGATGAATTCATAATCTCTAAAACTGCATACCTTTAGGCCACACACAGCTGAGGCAATGCTTGTCCACAAAACTTACAATCAATCTTATCTCCATATGACCTGATCTAACCAGGACAGACTTTTCAGGCAAGGTTACATAAGTAAATCCACTGTCTCCCATTCTCCCTGTCAAAGCAGCACTGAGGTCACATAATTTTTTTCCTTCTTTGTTCTTTTTAGTTTGTTTCATTCCAGGTACTCAACTACAGTGCCTGTTCATAAGTCTACAACCACAAAAACAGTTTCAGATATGCAAATTCTAAAATCAACACTCAGCAAAATTGCAGAATGTCATAATTACAGCCTCTGCTTGTAGTGTTTTCAGTGTGGAAAACTGTTAGCCAGTTGGGTACCAAATGTATGGGGAGACACATGGATCTGCGCCACAAAACTTGGTTGGAGCAACACCTCAAAACTAATGGTCAGCAAAAGGCTGACAACCTCCTTTTCCGCATTCCTCACTTTCCTTCTCAACTCTACTCCACAACATTTCCTATCTAAATATCCTGCAACATCTGTGACTTTAAGTGGTAGGGAGGGAAATCTGACAAGGGTAGAAGCTTACCTTGTGTAATTTTAAATGAGTAAGAGGGTTAGCATGGGACCAAGGGTAGGTTTGAACCTTGCCATAAGTCTACTGTCTTTACCTCATCATCTCCAGTAACACTCTTGTCCAAGCAGGGAGTTTATGAGCAGCTGAAAGGGAGGATAAAAAATAGTCCTCTTATCACCCACATGCTTAATGGTTCAATGACAGCATGATAAAACTGCTCACATTAAATCTGCTCCCATTTCAGCTGGTGGAGTCAGCTCCATTTTCTCCTGGGTTTTAGGACCAGTGTCACAGTATGGTAACAGGTCTTTAGCTGACTTTTTTTTTGCCAAGAAGATTGTCCTTTCCCTCCAACAGCAGGAGGGAGGTAATTTCTCTGTACCACACATTTAGCATCAGAGTCACATGAGCACAATATGTGGTCCATTAAACATGGGCAGGGATGGCACATCTCCCTGATGACCAACTGAATAAATTTGCTGTTGGATGAAAATGATGCAAGATGGGAGTTTGTGGTGGTGCCCAATGTCCAGCACATTGTTCAGTCACCTTCATCCCCTTCTCTTCATAGTATCATCCAGTGACACGTCAAAACCATCATCATCCTACACACAACAGAACCTATGCAACAGCACAGGTAAAATGCTATTACACTGCTTTGCAGCCAATATGCCTGGGGAACAGGAGCCACATGGGTCAGAGTCTCTGGCTGATTATCAGAACAGACCAAAAGGTAGTTCATTTCAGACCATTTACCATGTGACAGTTGCACCAACCTGCTGGACACTCTTTATATGCATATCTTGCCTGGAATATGGTCTAAACCTGGTGGTGCAGCAATTCCTAGTCAGGTACTTTGGTTTCCACAATGTCTTGCAGCAGGCCAGAGGAGTCAGTGGTTACTGTACCCAGTAAGTGCTTGCCTTCCCAAAATGCAGAAGTATACACACAAAAGTTGTAACTTGACGTTGGCCATGCTGCAGCAACTGCAAGAGAAGCAGTGGGCCAAGAGCAAGTATCAATGCAAATATGGGATGGGAGCCAGGGTTCTTTTCATCTTGCTAGTGGCTCCTGATTTAAGGTCCATGCAACATTTTGTCATCATTTGGAGAGGTGACCAGAATAGTGAACAATAATGAGGTGGGAAGTAGCAAAACAATTCATCTGGTATTCTTGCTGGAGTATCCTGTTTGGTGTAATAGACCAGGAACTTGAGGCACAGATACAAGACTAAGAGGAGAACTTCCTACTGACTCAGGGCAAGCAAGATCATTTGCCTACTGCTCCCAGTTTAAGCTGTTATAGCTGCAAAAGATGGGCCAACTCAATATTATCCCTATGGACTAAGACTGTGATGCCATTAAAAATCATGTGCATGTAAAGGCAAGTATCCCAATACTTTTGGCAATATAGTGTATATTACAGCACTAGAGCACTTTCTTTGTATTTACGCTGCTTATACTGGGTGTATTAATGATTTATGGTATGTGAATAGTATATATGATTTAAAGCAGCAGCCTTTTTGGGGATTTTAGTATACAATAGTTGCTAATAGCACTATAGATTTGGTGATATCCGTTTTTAAATTTTATTCACATATGTAATAGTATTATTTGTGTGGTGATTTGAAGAAAAATACAAATTAGTGTACAATTTGTGATTATCCTCTCTGAAATAATACACCGTATTTATTTTATTTATTTATAAAACGTATCTCTCCCTCTTACATTGAAGCCCAATAAAACTTGTTACATACTGTGAAATGACTGTACAATATTTGAGGATATTGTCTCTGATATAATGCACTCCAACACTTATTTCACGGTAACATCTTCCCTGTTTCTCCATCCTATATTACTGCCTAATAAAGCTGATTACATACTGTGCATTGTCCATACAACATTCCTGGATTTTGCCTCTGAAACTTTTATTTCATGGTAAAACGTACCTTATCACTAACTCTTACACTGATGCTTCAACAAGGGGCTTGCAAACTTTCCATATAGTATACAATATTTGTGGCTATTGTCTCTGAAATTATACACTCTAGTTTCCATTTAATGATGCATCTGCACCATCTCTCTCTCTTACAGCCTCATCCTAATAAGGCCGCTTACATACTATGCAGTGCGAGTACAATATTTCAGGTTATTTTTCCAAATAATATACTTTAATCCTGTAATTTTTATTTAATCTATTTATTACAGGTATCAATACAGTACTAACAATTTATGCAGTGCTTTACATCTATATTGTAAATTCGCATCAGCCCCTGCCCTCAATGATCTTACAATTTAAGGTCTCTAACTCATATTCATGCAAACACATACTAGGACCAATTTAGACAGGAACCAATTGACATACCAGCAAGCCTTTGGAGTGTGAAAGGAAACCCACACAGGCACAAGGAGAACATACACACGCCAGGAACGTAGTGCCATGGTTATGATTTCAACTGATGACCCTAGTGCTGCCAGATAGAACTGTTAACCACTTAGTCAATTTTCTGCCCATTATAAAAACTTACTCATCTCTTCTTATTTTGCAGCCTAATCAATCTGCTTACATTATACTTTGTATTTCACAAAAAATATGCCTTTTCTCTCCCTCTTACAGCCTAATTAATTTCTTACTTAGTGTGCAGTGATGGTACAATATTTCTGGCTAGGTACAATATTTCTGGCTCATTTCAACTGATGACCCTAGTGCTGCCAGATAGAACTGCTAACCACTTAGTCAATTTTCTGCCCATTATAAAAACTTACTCATCTCTTCTTATTTTGCAGCCTAATCAATCTGCTTACATTATACTTTGTATTTCACAAAAATTATGCCTTTTCTCTCCCTCTTACAGCCTAATTAATTTCTTACTTAGTGTGCAGTGATGGTACAATATTTCTGGCTAGTGTCTCTGAAATAATATGAGGGGTCTTCAAAAGGTTTCCACACTTTTATATTTATAATAGAGTTAAAAAGAAGTGTGGAAGAACCATTGTAAAAAATGTTTCATGAGAAAACCTGCCTCATCTCTCTATCTTACATTGAGTCCTAATCATACTGCTCATAAGATTGTGCAAAGACCAGAAAATATTTCTGCCATTCTAATATGAATGTCATAATCAAAGCTGCTCATCTTTCCATTATACATCACTGTCTAATCAAGCTGTCTTGTCTTTCCCTCTTATATTGTGGACTAAAGCTTCTTACATACAGTGCAGCAACTATACAATATTTGTGGCTATTGTCTCCAAAAAAAAATACACTCTAATTTCTATTCATGATAAAAATCTTCTTCATCTCTTCCACTGTGGCCTAATCAAGCTGAGTATATACTCCCAGCAAATGTACAATATTTGCGGTGTTTTCTTTAAAAAAATGATAGTCTAAGTCTGTAACTTTTATTTCATAATAAAAGTTTCCTCATACTTTCTTCTTACAATGCACCTAAGCAAGTTGCTTACATACTCTTCTGTAACTGTACATTATCGGTAGCTATTGTCTCTGAAATAGCTCATTCTAATTTTTATTTCCTGATAGTTTCACCCTCTTACTCTGCAATTCAGTAAAACTGTTAATCTCACCTTCCAACATTGCAGCCAAAGGAATTTGCATACATGTTCTACATCAAATATACAATATCGGTGGCATTTTTCTTTGAAATAATATCTAAACTGTATTTCATCCCAAAACATGGCATGTATTGCCCTTTTACAGTTTAAAAAGCTTCTTACATACCATGCAACAATTGCACATTTTTTGTAACTATTATTTCTGAAACAAACCACTCTAATTTTTATTTTAAGGCAACTTGTCTCTCCAATTTACATTGCGGATTAATAAAGCTGTTTACATAATGTTCATTGACAGCACACAATTTCTGGTTATTGTCTATGAAATAGCACTCTAATTTTTATTTAATAATAAAACCATTGTTTTCTCTCCCTCATATTTAGCAGCCTAATAAACCTACTTAAATTGTATCTAAGAAAAATCACAATATTTGTGGATATTGCAACTGAAATTACACATTCTATACACACTAGCATTTTTATAAGCTCTTAGAGGCTATCATCACCATATTTTTTTATGCTTCAAGTAGTTAAATTGTCTTATCCTATGTACATGCACACTGCTGTAGGAGCCGAAAAAAATGGTTTTTGTAGAGTTTTTTGGAGCATTTTTCCTCTACATGTACTGTAAAATACTAACCCTCCTAAACACTTCTGAACGCGAGCAAAACGCTCTGAAAACACTACTAAAAATGCTATTACCAACATTTTTTTATACAGAATTTTTCCCAGCCTGTTCTGAGCTTAACAAAAATGTTACTATGCATCGAGCATTAAACCTGCCTTGTTTTCCCTCTTACATTAACAGACTAATAAAGCTGCTCACATACTCTCTAGAAAATGTACAGTATATTGCATCCATTGTCTTCCAAATAATACTCTCTTATTTATTGTCATGATAAAAACTGCCTCATCTCTCCTCATTAAAATGTGGCCCAGTAAAGCTGCTTACATATTCTCCAGAAAATATACAATATTTCAGATATTGTTTCTTAAAAAATACAAAGATGCAAAGTTACCAGTACTCCCAATACATTTGTTTCATATGCTTATTGTGAAGACAGCATAAGAAACTGACATTTCAGGGTCTTGCAGAGTCCCTTTCTCAAGGCAATACTGTACAGTGACTACAGTAATTACTGTCTAATTTGATATGATAAATGATAAAACTTTCTTCATTTAAAGTGTGGCCTAATCAAGCTGATTTACAAAAAAGTGGCAAACACTCCAACCTATAACCAGCCTTTGCAGTAAGGTGCACATGGAGAGGCAGCACACATCATTGGATATTGTCTATGAAATAATACACTTTAATTTTATTTCATATTAAAAGCCATGTGCGTGGTTTAAAGTGCACTAATTTTGATATGGTATAACACGGTTTATGGCTTTTTTGTATTCCTTTTGAGCCTTGTTTGCTGGAGGATCCTAGTTACTGAAGCAGAAACAGCTGGTGAAGCAGACTATATCCAATAGCAGTGGATTTGCCCCCTGGATGGGAAAGGTGTGCAGTGACCATCTTAGGCCTAACATGGAGGTGAGCGCATAGGATCACTGATGGCGGATATCACATGGTGCAGTGTTATTGGATATGTATTCATTTGAGCAGCACATTTTTTAATAGACTGTTTTTCATGATACAGAGTTTATTTTAAATTTGGAGAGACATTTTTGTATTGACTTTATATTCACAGTATGAAGATTCTCACCATCATTCACAATATGATATATACACTATATTGCCAAAAGTATTGGGACACCTGCCTTTACATGCACATGAAATATGATGGCATCCCAGTCTTAGTCCATAGAGTTCAATATTGAGTTGGCCCACCCTTTGCAGCTATAACAGCTTCAACTCTTCTGGGAAGGCTGTCCACAAGGCTTAGCAGTGTCTATGGGAATGTTTGACCATTCTTCCAGAAGCACATTTGTGAGGTCAGGCACTGATATCGGATGAGAAGGCATGACTCGCAGTCTCTACACTAATTCATCCTAACCTATTCTATCGGGTTGAGCTCAGGACTCTGTGTAGGCCAGCCAAATTCCTCCTCCCCAAACTCTCTCATCCATGTCTTTATGGACCTTGCTTTGTGCACTGGTGTGCAGTCATGTTGGAACAGGAATGGGCCATCCCCAAACTGTTCTCACAAAGTTGGGAGCATGAAATTGTCCAAAATGTTTTGGGATGCTGATGCCTTAACAGTTCTCTTTGCTGGAACTAAGGGGCCATGCCCTACCCCTGAAATACAACCCCACACCATAATCCTCCCTCCACCAAACGTTACACTTGGCACATTGCATTCAAGCAAGTACCCTTCTCCTAGCAACTGCCAAACCCAGACTCGTCCATCAGATTGCCTGACAGAGAAGCATGATTCATCAATCCAGAGAACACATCTCCACTGCATGAGTCCACTGGCGGTGAGCTTTGCACCACTGCATGCTTTGCATTGCACTTGGTGATGTAAGGCTTGGATTCAGCTGCTCGGCCATGGAAACCCATTCCATAAAGCTCTTTATGCACTGTTGTTGTGCTAATATGAAGGCCACGTGAAGTTTGGAGGTCTTCAGCTATTGACTCTGCAGATAGTTGGGGACTTCTGTGCACTGTGCGCTTCAGCATGCACTGACCCCATTCTGTCATTTTACTGCTGAGTTGCTGTTGTTCCCAGTTGCTTCCACTTTGTTATAATACCACTAACAGTTGACTGTGCAATATTTAGTAGCAAGGAAATTTCACAGATGGACTAATTGACAAGTGGCAACCTATCACGGTACCACGCTTTAATTCACTGAGCTCCTGAGAGCGACCCATTCTTTCACAAATGTTTGTAGAAGCAGTCTGCATGCCTAGGTGCTTTATTTTATAAAACTGTGGCCATAGAGGTGATTGGAACACCTGAATCCAATGATTTAGAGGGGTGTCCCAATACTTTTGGCAATATAGTGTGTATATATATATATATATATATATATATACACAGTATGTATATATATTCAGTACATATATACTATAAATATGAAATTATTTTGCAGTGCTGTTTGTTATCACAGGAGCTAAATTTATTTGACATGTATTGATTTTGTATTCACACAACGGAGGTTCTCATCATCATTCACTACAATATATGTTGTATATATATACATATATATAAGAAATAGTTTTGAAGTGCTGTTTGGTATCAAACGTGGTAAATTTATTTGCTATTTCACATAGGGCACTTTGCATTTTTATGGTGTTCTTTAACCACATGCTGCCCAGCCACTGTATAAATACGGTGGCAGGCAGCACGGCTGGGCAAAACCACGTTTTAAAATGTGTGTTTTTAAAACAGGTAGGGGGCGCGCACAAGGCGCACCGCTGTCCTACCTGTCCCGCCGATCACGGCCGCGGATGTCAGTCGCCGGGTCACAGCCGGTCGTTACCGTCTATGTCCCAGCGATTAGCGGCAGTCAGCGACAGAGAGCACAGCTGCAGTAGCTGTGCTTTCTGTCAGTTCCCTGACAGCTCCTGACACGCTGATCGGGACAGAAGAGTTTATCTGTCCCAATCAGCGATCAGCGGTGTTCTCTGCATTACACACCCCCGCCCCCTATTAGAACACTCCCCTCACACAGTTAACCCTTTCACTGAATAATAAAGTTAACCCCTTCCTCCCCAGTGCCATTAGTACAGTGTCAGTGTTTTTTTTGCACTGATCACTGTATTGGTGTCACTGGGGATGTCAGTGACCCCAAGTCAGTTCCCCCCCAGTGTCAGAATGTCCGCCGCAGTCCCGCCATAAGTCGCTGATCACCGCCATAAGTCACTGATCGCCGCCATAAGTTGCTGATTGCCACCATTATTAGTATAAAAACAAATTAAAAATACCAGTATCTTTCCCGCCATTTGTAAACGCTATAACTTTCACGTAAACCAATTAATTTACACATATTGGGGTTTTTTGTAGCAAAGACATGTCGCAGAATGCATTTTGGCAGAAATTTATGACTAAATTTGATTTTTCAATTTTTTTTACTGGAGATGTTTTAGAGCAAAAAGTCCAAAACATTGTTTTTTTTCCTCAAAATTGTCAGCTTTTTTTTATAGCGCAAAAAATAAAAAACGCACGGGCGATCAAATACCACCGAAAGAAAGCTAAATTTGTGGGGAAAGAAAGGATGTAAATTTAATTTATGTACTGTATTGCATGACCGTGCAATTGTCCGTTAAACTAGCGCAGCGCTGTATAGCAAAAAAATGGCGTAAATTGCAGTATCTATACAATAGTTTGTAGACACTATAACTTTCACACAAAGCAATCAATATACACTTATTTGGAGTTTTTTACCAAAAACATGGAGCAGAATACATTTTGGCCTAAATTTATAACTAACTTTGAGTTTACTATATATTTTTTATAGCTGAAATTAAAAAATATTGTTTTTCTTCAGACTTTTTGGTCTTTTTTTGTTTATAGCGTGAAAAATAAAAAGCGCACAGGTGATCAAATACCACCGAAAGAAAGCTCTATTTTTGTGAAAAAAAGGAGGTAAATTTTGTTTGGTCATTGCATGACCGCGGAATTATCAGTTGAATTAGTGCAGCGCCGAGTAGCAAAAAGAGGCCTGGTCATTAAGGGGGGTAAGTCCTCAGGAGCGCAAGTGGTTAATGCATGATATATATTTGCTTATGTGATATGTCACATTTATAGTACACTTAGTTATTTTATTTGCATTCTTACCAGTTATTAAGGTTGCATCAGTATACGTTGGATACAGCATTCTGGTGATTCAGATTCACACAGGGGGTTTCCACCACTATTCACATATGTTAGTTTTTTAATTGGGCAGCGCTACACTTTTTGGCTATTCGGTTACCCCTATTATATTTAAAAAAATTACAAAATGAAACTATTTTTTCCTCTCTAATTGTTTAATAGCTTTATTGAGTGTGGAAAAAATTTAGAAGGAAGCAGTATTGGGATTGTTCTGAAAAAATATAGTACTTTTGGTAGACGTAGCATTTTAAATGCTGCAATCTCCTGCCCAGGATGCTTCAAGTTTAGCCATCTATGTTGCCCTGGCACACTGGGATGCTTTCTGGCTGCCTTGGCAAAATACCTACAAATTGTTCCAAATTGCCCAAAAATTTTCAGGAAGTGGACAGATGGATCAAGCTTGCCTTTTTATTACAAAAGGCCACAGGTTTTTATTGTGTAACATTATGGGCCAGCTGACAGCATCCTAACAACCATTGATGTCTTCAGTTGATAAGAAGGACTTCTGTTGCCTGTACAGCATCCTTGTTTGTCCATCTCCATTAGCACTGGGGTCACTTTAGCTCAGTGAGGGAGAGAAACTGAGGAAGAAGAGAAATGCAGGAATACTAGTCATTACCAGTGTGCAAAGGTGTACTTGTTTTATAAGAATAAATCACCTCTAATGCTGGGTGTCCTACATGTATGAGTGCTGCTGTGATGTGTAAAAGTATTAGTTCAGTTTTGTACATCTTCGAATGGGGTGCCTCAAGATTGTGCAGAATTTTAAAGAGTGTCTTGGCAGAAAAACAGTTGAGAAATACTGGTATAGATTTCAGTAAGTTAGCATAATTAATTGTGTACAGAGTAAAGGGTGAAGTTAAATGTATACCCAAATAAAACATATTCTAGGCATCCCACAAGTAAGGAAATGTAGCTTTTAACTTCATAAAGTATTGTCTATGCCAACTGGTAAAGCATAGGACTTGGTAACTTTTACTTTAACATACAATAACTTTACAAATGTGGTTTTTACTTCTTGCACTGTCTTCAAGTAGGGAACCACATCAGACAGTGCTACAATGACATCACCCAATTTCACCCAAGAGCCCAATTTTTTAAGAATAATCACTAACAGAAATACCCGTTATAGAAGGGTGAGTTATAATTGCTTCTGCAAAAGGTTCCATCAATAAAGAAAATATGAAAGGGGATAGGGACACCCTTGGCGAGTGCCATTAGTAATATCAGATATTAGTAATATCAGAGATATCTGATAGGACAGCGGAGGTGTAAACCTGAGCAGATGGTTCAGTATACAATGCCATTATAACTGAAAGCACACATCCACAAAGTCCACGTCTATGTAATGTAGCTTGTAAGTATCCCCAATGAACTCTGTCATATGCTTTTTCAGCATCTAAGGTGAGAAAAACATAGGGGGACATACAGATTTCATCTTATGTGAGTAGGTTAACCATTCTCTGTATTCTATACGGTACCCGTCTCCCTCTCAAAAATCACACTTGGTCAAAGTTGATTAAAGAAGGAGTGATATCGATTAGGGGGTTAGCCAAAAGTTTGGCATATACCTTTATAACTATATTAAGAAGAGATATGGGTCTAATATTTTGTGGGAGAGTGGGCCTTCTCTGGTTTAGGAAGGGTCACAATAATAGCCTGGAGCATTTATTTTGGAAAAGATCCAAAAGATGCAGCTGTGATAAACAGATCTTGTAAATGAGAGAGTAAAAAAATTTGAAAAGTTTTATAATATTCCACTGAAAACCAGCGCCAGGAGATGTATTGTTTCCTAGAAAGGAAATTTTTTTCTGCTATAGAGAAAGGCAAATAAAGAGCTCCAAAATGTGAGAATCAATGGATGGGAGGTTTGAAGAATCCAGGAAGCTGTTTATGATATTATCTTTGGGTTGGGGAATATCTGGGTCTTTTTTCAAGTTTTACAGAGTTTCATAGTACTCCATAAAGGAATTGGCAATCTCCTTAGGGTGAAATACTTTAGTCTTAGTTCTAGGACTGAAGTAAGCAAGTTTAGCTTTTGCTTGACAGGCTTTTAAATAATTAGCAAGAAGCTTTTGGGCTTTATTGCCTTGAAAATAATAAGTAATCTCTTCAGGCATTTGTCACTATCCAATACCAAATGCAGTCTAAGCTCATCTCTGCATTTCTACAGTTCTAGGGTTAGAGAGGAATGGACAGTTGTTTCTATTGGGACTTTAGACTTTTAATTTTGGTTAAGAAGGATTGTACAGCCTGCATCCTCCATATTCACTCTCTAGCAGCTAACTGACGGTAAAGACCTCTACTAAATGATTTGTGAGCACACCACACAGTGAAAGTAATAGAGTCTAGAGTTGAGTTCCATTGAAAGAACTCCTTAAGTTGAGCATATATTTTCATGATGGCGTTGCTTATTAGTGAAAAGGTAAGTATTGTTACGCCACAGAAAAAAAGGGTTACCACTATATTGCTCGCTAATCAATAAGGTGACAGTGCATGGCGGATAAATGGAGGCAATGCCATGGATCATATAAATGTTCATTATGTAATAATGGTTGAAGAGATTGTCCTGAAAGTGAGAGGAAAGTAGAGGTGTCTAGAGATTTTTCAGTCACCGGGTTAAAATCAACCAATAAGATAAAATTGTCTTTACACAACATTTTAACACGTTTTAATAGTTTACATAAAAATTAGATATGACCCATGTTAGTGCAATATAAGTAACTATGGTTCACGTGGCATTATTTAGATCACAGACCAGTAAAATATATCTAACATTGGGATCTAATACACTATTGTGCAAGGAAAAAGATACTTATGTCCCTTATAGCAATGAAAACTTTCCTTTTAGCTTCTGAGTTGACAAAAAAGCATACAATGTTACATTTTGTTGGAGTATTTTGATGGTTTGGAGGCATGAAAGTGTGTTTCTTGAATACAGAGAATGTCACTCTGGAGTTTCTTGGCTTTTGTCTATAATGCTTTATATTTAAAAGGACTAGTTTGCATGTTCTCCCTGTGCCTGCGTTGGTTTTCTCTAGGTACTCCAATTTCCTCCCACACTCCAAAGGCATGCTGGTTAATTGGCTCCTGTCATAATTAGCTGTAGTTTGTGTATGTATGAATGTGCATTAGGGACCTTAGATTGTAAGCTCCTTGAGGGTTAGGGATTGATGTGAATGTAATATATATATATATATATATATATATATATATATAGTGCTGCGTATATTAGTGGCACTATATAAGTACCTGTAATAATAATACTTAGCCCACAGGTATTAAGATACACAAAGTTGATAGTCATCTTGCACAGAGAGGTTTCATGCTGTACCTATGATAAACAGATACTTTAAGGCAGAAAAATAAATAAGCTACCTCAAGGAAATGCTGCAGATCCCATCATAAGCCTTGTAGGTCTGCCGTGGTGTAGAGTGCAGACATCATCCTCTGGCAAAATAGTGGTGTGGTTAAAGAAACTAGAACAGTCAATAAAAAACAAAAAGTTAAACAAATACAAAAAATGTGAGCTGCCTCACAGGGTAGCATTTTACTACTATAGGCAAATAGGGGTTAAAGATCCATGGAAGAACTCCATTGAGGACAGGCACTTAAAAATGAGTAACATCTCCTATAAAGACAGAAATAAATATCCAAACAGGCCTTTGTATTCAGGAAAAAAATCTGCATATTGCATATCTTGGCCTGTGGAACCATTCCCATAAATCCCACATGAACCAACAGGTACTGCTGACTGAAAACAAAAAAGTGAAAGTAACAAGCAACTAAATATGTAAACAACTGCATAAACCTTTAGTGAGTAAAACCCAAGTAGATATGAACTGTGGCGACAACTGGAATGTTGTGGAGGCCTCTCTTGCACCTTTTTGCCAACACTCCTGAAGGTGGAGACAGAGAGTGTGAGGGCATGGAGTGGCAAAAGTGCTGGAGTGGCTGACTGTCAAAGACAGCTCTTTAGGTGGGTGAAGCTGGGGGGGGGGGTGCAGTACTCAGGACAGGATGCTTAAGCAGCTTGGCACCAGAACAGGGTATGTTAGCAGAGCCAGGATGCAGGCAGGTAGCAACCAGTGACACCCAGGCATTGAGGAACCAAGTCAGCAGACAGAGCAAGCCAGGAAGACTAAGGTCCGTAACAGCCAGCCAGAGTGGTACGAAATCAGCAGGAAAGACAAGTCTGTGACGGTACGCGGCGTCAGACCCCAGCCCTTCTCACCAACTTGTGACCGAAGGACCAGCCGATCTCACACCGCGCTGTCACTTGCGTAACAATGCCACTCTCAGCTGCACCCTGCACAAAGATTTTCCAGCTCGCGGGACTACAATCTATGTGCCAGCAGCCTCAGAGCGATTGTTACTGGGTAAGGTTAATTACGCAATTAACCCTTCACACTGCCACCACCACCTTTTTACAGAGAAGGAGAAAACTCACAAATCTTATCAGTAACACTATGATATTAGTATAAGAATCTGTAATACACACTGTCCCCACAGACAGATGTATTCAGAGGATTATTACATACAGTAGCACTCTTCAGAGACAGGGATTCTTTAGTTTGCATTAAAAGCTTTAGAGACAGTTCAACACTTTTCAGAAAATAGGATTTATTACTAAAAAGGTCAAAATGGTGCAATTAAAATAGTTACAGAAAAAGATGTAACAAAGATATAAAGAGAGCAATAAAACAACAGAGAAATAAAAGAAAGAAGTTCAGAAGGCAGAACACTTGCAAACGTCCTTGGTTTGAGCAGAGTCCAATTGTCTGAACAAAGGCTGCTCCGGCTTTCAAGTCTCTTAGGTGGTTCCTGATCGATGTTAAAAGGAGAGCTCATTTTCTGCAGGCTGTCAGTCTTTTTCTATCATCTCGAAGGGGTGTCTCCTGAGAATAAATGACCAATTGTCCAGTTTGGGGATGAGTGTTAGGCGGCAACCAAGGTTATGACCAAATTCCTTACAATTTCATACTAAGGTCAATAACCTTCAATAGGTACAGGTAGCATCCTAGCAACTGGCAGATTAATATTTAAAATTATATTACACATGCACAGATACCAAATTTAGCATATCTTTGCCACTCCGGATAAAAGAGACTGCTTTATTTTCTTTTGTAGGTACTGATATAGTCATGCAAGGTCTCGTTTGACTCATATTAAAATGACCTATCAGAATATGTACTTCATATTAATTTGCCCAGTTCCTGCTGAAGTGTATGAATTTGTATGAAAAATGTGGAATGTATGTTTTATGGCATGCTTTAGCCCTAATGGCCTAACAGGTCAGTTACTGACTTAGTTATTGTTTTACGATCGGACAGAGAAAAGTGGTTTTTCAAAGAAGATCACCTGGGACCAGATTAATTAGTGGTTTACAGCCATAGAGCTCATGTAGCTGTGTTTATCTAGGACAAGAGGCACTCCTGACCTCTATCCACCCATAGCCCCACATTCCATTCAAAAGGGAGGACAGGAGAGACAACATGGATGCTACCTAACAAGATGGCTGTCAGTGTCCATGTCTCTATTTTGCACAATCATCACGAAGTCCATTAAAAAGGCCGAGGTCAGAGTGAACAGATGTACACGGTTAAGGCAGGAGCAAATGTGAAGTCTAAGGGAAAGCCAGGTCATACACATGTAAGCAGATTCAGTGGGTCAGGTCTCAGAAATACAGCTACAAGCAGAAGACCATTCAGCAGCATCTCATGGTGACAAACCAGTTTAATTAGGTCACTGGGTACCAAGTACGTCTAACATTTTCTCTTTGTTCAGAAGTATGAGTATGTGTGCAATGTTAAAAATGGAAAACAATACAATGTGCTACAGTGAAATAACAAGTTCAGAAGTATACAATAAAGTTTTTTTTGCCATTGACCAAACAAAGTTGAGGTATACTTTCCTGCAGCCTTTACATTAGTTGTGGCTTTGCTTCCACCAGCAAATTCAGGGCTATTGCCACTGGAAAAACAGATGTCCCAGCCATAAAGAACAGATGTCTCAGCCAAAGCTACCTAACAAAGCCTTTTTGAAATTTTAATGAATCAGGCTGGGGTTCTACTGCTGCTGTATTTAAGCAAGCAAAAATGTTAAATTAAAATTAAATTACCTCCAACTTTTAAAGCCCTCTTGAAAGCGTGGGCTAAGGACCTCCCAGATTTGGAGGACACAGCAAAACTCCTTGACACA
The DNA here is from genome assembly GCF_062004578.1 of Staurois parvus. Taxonomy (NCBI): domain Eukaryota; kingdom Metazoa; phylum Chordata; class Amphibia; order Anura; family Ranidae; genus Staurois; species Staurois parvus. Next base: position 7,732,260 of record NW_028317818.1, read on the forward strand.
ACTCCCAAGGTCCTCGTGAATGAGCTTTGGAGGGAGACAAATTCAACCATCTGCATAGGGCCTTCATCCTTGCTCTGATGGACCTCACAAACTCTTTGCTGGCTACCTGTTCCTGGTGTGGTGCAAGCAGACCTAGTTTACTACATTGTTTTTGGACATGCACAGTGATATGCACCTTTTGGGATCACATTTTGCTGTATATATTTGGGGTCATGGTGATCGATTTACTTAAGGACGCTATACTTTACCTTTTGACTATGCTGAACAATCACAGCCTCTGCTTCAAAACCCCACCCTTTGCCTCCTTGGCTCCACTTTTGTTTATTGACAGCACAGAGGTCCTTGCATAAAGCCTGGACATCAATGACAGTCCTGTCTGTCACTACCATTAAGTGGGAACGGAAATCTTTATTATACATGGAAAACGTGGACACTATGGTCCAAAACCCACCAAACGCTTATTTGCAAGATGGAGAGGAAATAGCCCACTTAATGACCTCCTTTCAGTGCACAGAATGGTATGTAAAGGACAATCTTTCAAATTCACTGGAAAAGCTTAAACTTCCAGTTTCTGCCCAAGTCTCCGGAAATTAACTCTCCCATTAATTTCTTATCTCAGACACCTCTATACTTTAAATATCTTGATGACCCCCCTCTCCCCCCAAAGAGAGTATTTATGGTTTTGGAGTGGACTTCAAGTTTTTCTGTAGTTCAGATTCAAAAGTAATACTGATAGTGATATATTTACACCATAGTGAATTGTCTGGGTTTTGTCATCTTTATAGTGTGCGTTCCTTTTTATCCACAGTTCCAAGTTTTTTTGATGACAGACAGTTAAGAATTTATAGTATGTGATCATTTGTGGGCTATCATTCTGGTAGGTCTCTTTATCTAGGCACTCTAATGTTGATATGTAATGATACAAGCTGTTTTTGTCTTGCATGTATATTCCTGATTATGCATTTCTTTTCCTTGGGAATTTTTTTATTTATGTTTCTTTGTAAAATCTGGCAAATGTAAAAAAATGTATTTTAAAAAAATCTATTACACACGGAAAATATGTGATGCCAGAATACGTTGGTGGCAGGGGTGGACTAACAACTCATGGGGCCCCCGGGCAATAGGGGATCATGGGGCCCCTGTGTCCTTGCCCAAACTCAAAAAAGCCTGTGAAAAAGGTACCAGGGGCATCTCATGGGGCCTCCTACTGACCCCGGGCCCTCGGGCAGTGGCGAGTTTCCAAATGGTTAGTCTGCCCCTGGTTGGTGTTAATGCTAAAGGTCATCTTTCCAAGCATGCAATTAAAATTATTTGAGTTTGTCTTGTGTTTCCTCAAAATTGCATAAAATGGAGGATCCACTTCTTAATGACAAAGGCTTCTTGAAACAAACCCAGACGCATTCTATTTATTGTATATTAAACTTTAAGCATTTAAATAATTTTGTAAAGTAATTTTTTGATGATCATGAAGTTTACGATATGAATCTATATTCAATCATAAATATCTTGAGCACGTTGAGGGCCACTGAGGAGGAGCCTGAGCAAAGTGCCAAACATTAGTTCATTCTAAGAATTCTCGGCACCAGACCCTCCCAAAAGCCCCGCCGTAGACTGGAGGAATGTTAGGGGAACAGCAAATGCTGCTTACCATGCGCGGTCCCCTATGAGAGTTCGCTCCCCTGAGGTCTGCCGAGTGGAGTGTGTGTGGCGAGGGGAGAAGATCCGTGGTGGAGAAGGAGACCGGCGGATCCCAGTGACAGGATAGAGCCGGGAGGACGCTGGGTGATCACGTGGACTGGCATGGAGAGGTGATAGGAGGAAAGGAGAAGCTGGCCAGCGTACAGGACAGGAAAGGTGTCTAGCCTGTAACTCCCAAGTACTAACTTGCAGTGACAGAGGACGAGATTCCTGTGGGGACATCTCGGAGAGTCTCCCCCCTGAATAAATCTTGCTATCTGGATGAATATTATCAAACAGTGCAGAGGAGCAGTGAGAGGAGAGGAGAAGCTGGCTGGTGTGCAGGAGGGGAGAAAGCTTCAGCCCATGTCTCCCATGCACTGGCCTACTGGGATAGAGGATGGAGACCCTGCAGGGATATGGAGTGTTCCCCCCTGAATATACCTGTTGCCAGGAAGGAACACTGAAGCCAACAACACCCCCCCAAAAGAGGACTTTGGAAGCCGCCTGACTCAAAGTGAAAGAAGTAGCAGTCAAGAGGGTGAGTGAGAGCGGCAGGGGAAATAAAATGTACTGTGATAACTTATATTGGAGATAGAATTGAATTTGAAATAAATGTGGAGGGAGGGGTATGTATCCAGTAGGGCTTACCAAAAGGTTTTACTAAGGGATGAAGTGGCTAAATGATAAAATCAAGAAAGAGAAGACCTGAAAGAGGGGCAGAACCCAACAGTGCATTTTCAGGTGAAAGAGGGGGACAGAAGAGAAGGAGGAAGGGGAAGAAGGAGGAAAAAAGAGGAAGAAAGATAGAAAGGCCTAAGAGATATTCCTCCGGAGTAGTGGAACGTTTATATATATATATTATTTCTTTTTTTTTTTCTCCTTCTCTACCCTCCCAGCTGATCAGGCACCGAAGTTAACAATATCAAAATGAAAAATAAAACTTCAAAGGGAGGAGGGTCAAAGGTCTCTCAAACAAGCTCAATTAAAAAATACATTTCTTCCTAGGAAAAACTCCCGAGAGACAAACAGGAATAAATGGTAGCTCTGAGATGGAAAATAGTATTGGAGAAAGTTCTAGACTATCCCTAGGAATGGCAAATTATAGAAGATACAGATATAGAAAAAACAAGGGTGTTGGAGAATATAGAAGAACAAGAGAAGAGCTCACACCTGCTCACTAAAATAGAAATAACAGAAATGTTTAAAGGTCTGGAAGAATCTATAAAACAAGAAATGGTGAAATTACATAAAGATCTAGGGCAGATATTGTCAAGTGTTGAAGAGAGGGAGGAAAAACTGGACAAACATGCCCAAGTAATACATGTTTTGGAAAAAAGAATAATAGATATGAGAAAAGAACAAAGCAATCTGCTATATAAAATGGAAGATCAGGAAAACAGGGATAGAAGACGCAACTTAAGGATAAGAGGTCTCCCAGAGATCCCCCAAGGGGAACATCTACAGGAAACAATAAGGAAAATGTTAGATACGATATTGAACAGAACTTTAATCAAGCTGTTTAAACTTGATGGGGTCTATAGAATAGGAAGATTCCAACAACAGGAAGGCAGAAAAGGAAATCCAAGAGACATAATTGTACAATTCCATTATTATCGGGCTAAAGAGGAGATTTGGAAAAATTTAAAAGGAAGAGCAATAATAAAATATGGTGAAGTAAATATACAGATTTTTGCTGATCTTGCAGTGGAAACATTGATAAGAAGGAGAACTTTAAAGCCATTACTGGAACAAATGAGAAGGCAGAATGTTCAATATATGTAGATATATCTACCTCTCTATCCCTCGCCTAACCCCTTCAGTCTCCACCCGAAACACCTGCCTACTGAACGACATATCAGACTGGATATCACTCCACTTCCTCAAATTAATCCTTTCCAAAACCAAGCTCCTAGTTTTCCCCCCAGCCCGTGCCCCCCCTTACCTCTCCATCACAACCAATAACACCACCATCAGTCCCACCCCGCAAGCCAAAGTTCTAGGTGTCACTCTAGACTCTAACCTATCCTTCTAGCCCCATGTCCAATCGCTGGCAAATTAATGCAGGCTCCACCTCCACAACATCTCCAAAATACGTTTGTTCCTAACCCCAGACACTACTAAACAACTCATTCACTCCCTTATTATCTCTCGACTCGACTACTGCAACTCCCTCCTCACCGGCTTACCTCATCACAGACTCTCCCCGTTTCAGTCTATCCTGAACTCAGCGGCCAGACTCATCCACCTCACTAACCGCTCCATATCCGCCACCCCCCTCTGTCATTCTCTCCACTGGCTTCCGATTGCCCACCGCATAAAATTCAAACTACTAACACTGACGTACAAAGCTATTCATAATACTGCCCTAAACTACCTCGCCGTCCTGATATCCAAATACCACCAAACACGTACTTCTCTCCTCACAAGACCTCCTACTCTCCAGTTCCCTGGGCTCCTCCTCCCATGCCCGACTCCAGGACTTCTCCAGGTCTTCCCCTATCCTCTGGAACTCACTATCCCAATCCATCAGACTGTCATCTACCCTCCTCACCTTTAGGCACACCCTGAAAACCCATCTCTTCAGGGAAGCCTACCCCGCCCTCACCTAACAGCTGATCTCCTCCACTCCTCCTACCACTCCATCCCCCACAGCCATTTTCTCCTGTACCACTATCCCCTCCCTCCGAGATTGTAAGCTCCAAGGAGCAGGGCCCTCGAACCCCTCGTGTATTGTATTGTTACTGTATTGTCTCATGTACTGTCCCCCACTATAATGTACAGCGCTGAGCAAACTTTTTGGTGCTATATAAATACTGTATAATAATAATATAGATGGGGCTTTCCAGCTTGTCTGATCAGATGGAAAAACAGACGATCAGCAAGACTGAAGTTTCCTGAAGATTTGAAAGACTTTTGTGAGAGACTCGAGTTGCAGAAAATAAATATTCCAGAATGGGAGGAAAGGGATGAGGAAATGTGGGAGTTGGAAAAAGATAGGTGGCAGGCCTCAAAAAGAGAGGATAGAGAATAGAAAAGATCGAGGGAGGAGGAGAGGAAGGAGGAGCAAAAGGTGTTTTTTTTTCCTCTCTCTCCTCTCTTTATTGAATATTTTAGTTCCCCTCCTATGTTTTGTTAGAGGAGAGAGGGAAGGGAAACAGGAGTGTTGTGGGGTTTTTTTTGCTCCATTTTCTTTCTTACTCCCTTGAATATTAAGTTCTTTCTTCTTTTTTCCTCTTAGAATATGGCGGGACGGGGGGATGGGGGGGATGAAACGTGCATGCTCAGAGCTGCACCTCTGGTTGAATATAGGGTGGAATTGGAACCGCAAATGATTCATGAATCAATGAATCAAGCATGCGAAGGATAGAGACAATACGTTTTAATCTCATGCACACGAGATGTACTCAAAATTTGATTACATACTGTTGGACCATCGACTCATTGAGTCTTTGGTTAAAGTAAACATAGAAACCATGTCGATTTCGGATCATGCTTCTGTCACAATGCAATTACTATGGGGAAATGAGCAGAGTGGAGGAAAATCATGGAGGCTAAATGAGACACTTCTTCAGGATCAAGAGACGGATCAGAAAGTTAAGAATGAAATAGAACAATTTTTCAAGGAAAATGAATCTGAGGTAGTGTCGGAAGCCACAGTGTGAGAAGCTCATAAGTCCTATATTAGAGGAATTCTAATAGCGATAGGCGCAAAGAAGAAGAGGAAAATAAGGGAAAAAATAAATATACTTTTTATTGAACTCTGTAATTTAGAGCAGATACATAAAAATAAAGTAACAAAATGGGGTTGCAAAAGATAATAAATAAAAGACAAGAATTAAATAATTTCCTGGAAGAGGATAAGAGGAGATTTTTTAATAAAATCATAAGTGAAAGATATAGATTGGGAGATAGACCAGCAAAATATTTAATGAGGGCTCAGAGGAAAAAAAAAATCTTGGAATTATATAGAGAAAATAAGAGATGATAAAGGAGAATTAGTGTACTCGACTAAAGATATAGCAAAAGTGTTTAAAGAATATTATAAGTTATACAATATTAAGCCCCATGGTATTATAGAAGAAGACGAAGTAAGAAAAATAGAAAGAAGACATATATAAAAAAGGTGGGATTACCAAAATTAAGCGAAGAACAAGTAGAACCTCTGGAAATAGCAATAACACAGGATGAAAATACGGTATCGGGGAAAAGTCCAGGTCCAGATGGGTATACAGCGAGATACTATAAAAAATATGAAGAAATATTACTACCAAAACTGAGGATATATATGAATGCTTTGGGAGGAGATATGGAAATGAGGAGGGAATCCTTGCAAGCTCATGTCTTCCTAAAACGTAAGGAAGGTAAAGATAACACCCATTGTTCAAGCTATAGACCGATTTCTCTATACAGATACTAAATTATATGAAAAAGTACTAGCAAACAGGTTGAAAGATTTAATGCCAAAATGGATTCATATAGATCAAGTAAGGTTCATCCCACGGAGAGAAGATAGAGACAAAGGCTTAAGATCCCAGTTTCTCTTAAAAAAAAAGTAAGAAGGAGAAAACTCCAGCGTTGGTACTCTCGACAGATGATGAGAAGGCATTCGACAGAGTAAACTGGAGATATATGTTAGACACTTTGGAAGTTTTGGGAATTGGACCTAGAATGAGAGAATGGATAAGGAAATTATATAGTCAACCTTCGACTGCAATCATGGTTAATGGGGAATTTTCAGAATATATTGAGATGCAGAATGACACTAGACAGGGATGCCCTCTATCTCCATTGTTATATATTTTATCTCTGGAATCTTTTTTGGCTACCATCAGGAATAATATAGATATAAAATGAATTTGGGAACGAGAGATAGAGCATAAGGTGGCAGCTTATGCAGATGATATGCTGTTCTATGTAGGGAACCCAAGGATTACACTATCAAATTTAATGAAATCTTTAAAAGAATATGGTGAGATGTCAAATTTAACCACTTGCCTACTGGGCACTTATACCCCCTTCCTGCCTAGGCCAATTTTCAGCTTTCAGTGCTGTCGCACTTTGATTGACAATTGCGTGGTCATGCAACACTGTACCCGTATGACATGTTTATCATTTTTTTGAGACAGATAGAGCTTTCTTTTGGTGGTATTTAATCACCTCTGGGTTTTTTATTTTTTGCTAAACAGACCAAAAACAACTGAAAATTTTGAAAAAAAAGAGTTTTTGTTTTAAAAATTTGTAAATAAGTGATTTTTCTCCTTCACTGATATGCGCTAATGAGGCTGCAGTGACGAGCACTGATAGGTGGCACTGATGGGGAGGCACTGGTAGGTGGTACTGATGGGCATTGACAGGCATCACTGATGGGCACTGAAAGGCAGCACTCATATATGGCACTGATAGGTGGCACTGATAGGCGGTACTGACTGGCACTGATAGGTGGCACTAGCAGGCAATGTTAGGTGGCACTGACTGGCACTGTTAGACAGCACTGTTAGACAGCACTGATGCACACTGATAGTCGGCACTGACTGGCACTGATAGGTGGCACTGACTGGCACTGATAGGTGGCACTGACTGGCAGCACTGATAGGTGGCACTGACTGGCATTGATAGGTGGCACTGACTGGCACTGATAGGTGACACTGAAAGGCAGCTCAGATGAGCACTGATATGTGGCATTGATGTGCACTGTTAGGCACTGATATGTGGCATTGATGTGGAACTGATGGGCACTGGCAGGTGGCACTGATGAGCACTGACAACTGGCATTGATGGACACTGACAGCTGGCACTGCTGGGGCTACACTGATCATCAGCGCACATTGATCATCGGTGCCCTGATGATCAGTGTACATGTCCCCTCTGAGGAATGGCGATTACCGCCTCTCCATTCCTCATGAGCCGTCAGCGTGACAGCTTGCGAGGAGAGAAATGCCGATAACCGGCATTTCCCTATTTACATGAGATCAGCTGTGATTGGACACAGCTGATCACATGACTGAGCCAAAATCTTCAACTCTTTCAGTTGATCGGTGATCCGCTGTGTCCTAGGGACACAGCACACCGCTGATTGCCGCGCTGCGCACTCCCGGAGCCGCGCATGCTTGGTTAGAATGGGAAGACGTCATATGACATCCTCCCAGAACGAGAGAACCACCTTGCGCCCGTCATTTCCTTATATGGCGGGCGGGAGGTGGTTAAATTGAATTCAACTAAAACAGAGATTTTAAATATAAACCTTCTAAAGAGAGAGAAAAAATGTTACAGGAGGAATTCCTCTTCTTCTGGAGAGAAAGAGAATTAAAATATCTAGGTATAAAATTGACTATATCTATAAAAAACTTATATAGATTAAATTATATTCCACTACTGAATGAGATCAAAGATGAAATAAAGAAACTAGGATGGGGATCTCAGTCATGGATTGGGCAGATAAACTTGATAAAAATGGTGATTGTTCCAAAAATCTTATATACATTCCAAATGATACCAATTAAACTACCTGAGACATACTTTAGAATAATTAAAAAAATCCTGACAAGATTTATCTGGAGGAATAAGAAGCCTAGAATTAGCTATGATATTCTAGGTAGAGACAAAGAGAAAGGCGGTGTGGCAGTACCAGACATAAAAAGATACTATAACTCAGTAATATTGGCGAAAATTGTTGACTGTTCATATAATGCACAGGGGAAAAGCTGGGTAAAAATGGAAAATACACTAAGTCACAAGAATTTAAGTAGAAATATTTGGTTACCTCCTCAATACAGTGGATTAGCAGATAACACACACGTAATGTTCTAAGAGTATGGGATGCTTTACACAAGCAAACGGGGTGGGAATTTAATTCGCTGTTAATGCCTTTAGGGTACACAGAGTTTTTCCCTCCAGGTAAAGAAAGTATAACAGTGAAGTGGATAAAGAAGAAAGATGTACAATTAAGAGATATAATGAGCAGAGAGGAAATATGCTCACGTAGTGAATTGGAAAGTAAGAGGGAAATATTCATGAGAATGGATGAATGGCGTTATTTTCAGTTGAAACATTTTATAGGGAATCTCCCAAAGCCACTAAGAAAAAAAGAGGATTGGAACCCCTTTGAGCACTTATTAGAAACACGAGGAGATGAGAAGCATGGGATTTCTAAAATATAAAAGATTCTCACAGGTTTAATTACACTTATAAGGTCACCATTTATAGAGAAATGGGAAAGGGATTTAGGAGTAATAATTGACGCGAAAAAACAAAAGAAAATGTATAGTTTAATTCACGGGAATGTAAATATGAAGGAGGTAGAAATGAATTACAAATGTTTGGCAAGATGGTATATCACACCAAGTGTAGTACACAGGATAAGTGGAGATAACTCACTTTTATGTCGGCGTGGATGTGGAGAAAGAGGCACAATGTTTCACTTGTGGTGGGAGTGTCATAAAATACAAGAGTATTGGGGAAGGATAGTACACTTAATACAGGAAATAATGGAGGTCAATATCCCAAAGGAACCAGAGATGTGTCTTTTCTATGGCTTCGAGTTCTCAGTAAAAAAATATAAAATAATTGGATTAGTGTACTACTTGAATGCAGCGAAGGGCTTAATACCCTCATTTTGGAGGGAACAACAGGCACCAAGAGTAAAGGATTGGATAGAAAGGGTGGAGAGCATTTATAGATTGGAGGAACTTTACCATATGGATGAAGACAGAATGGAGATTTTCCGTATAAGATGGGAAAAGAGGGAGAAATGTAAAAAGTCAAACGCATACCTGGAACATGTGTAATAGAGAAAAGAAGACATGGAGGATAATTGTAATATTAAAATAGTAATATTCTTTGCATAAGATCAATAGAACGAGTAGGAAAGAGCATAACAAGGCTGTGTAGGAAGGGATGGGGGGTTGGGGAGGTATGGGGTATGGGGTAGGTGGGGAGGGAGGGGAAAGGGAGAGGGGAAAAAGGATACCAAGAGTAAAGTTAATATTTTGATATAATGTCAGATAAATGTGAGTATCCTAATTTGTATGTTTTATTAGCTTTTGTATATGTAAAATGGTATATTGAAAATTTATAATAAAATATCTAAATATAAAAAAAACAAACATAAATATCTTACACCATAACATGAATTTACTGTAAGCTCTGTATCACATTAGTACAGATAGTAACTTTGACAAGATTGAAGGTAGTGTTTTGTAATAAGACAATTTACTTTCTACATCTTGCAAAATGAATGTCTTGTCAATAAATAATACTGTTTTTTATTCTGTGTTGAAACAAATGTTATTTATATTTTTCCAACTGGAATGATGGCCCCATAAAATATACAGTTAATGTATTTTTTTTAGAGAAAACAGATGTGGAGTATATTTAACCAGTTAAGCATATGGAGCATACCTCTTGTGTCCTAGGGTCCTTCTCTGCTGGGTGCTTGTCCTTGGGTTTAGTTGCTGGGACCTGCTGTCAGTTTGCAATCCTGATCTTTGTGGTGGAGCTGCCACCAACAGCTTTGTGGAAACTGACTAGCTGAAACAGATTTCACGGCTCAGTGCTTATTAAAATGTAAAAAGAATGGCATGGCAGCTATCTGCAGCTTCAGGATCAGCTAATTACAATGTATCTAAACTAGACCATATGTACCTAAACCATGCACTGCACTTCAGCAGGAAATTGTTTATTGTACATATAAATTTGACAGGATTAAAAGTAGGGATTTATTAATAAACTGTCAGTATGTCTGTAGAAGATGTGCACTGATGAGCAGCACTGATGAGCACTGATGGGCGGAACTGACTGATGGCACTGACTGGCAGCACTGCTGGGCACTGATGGGTGGCACTGATGGGCAGCACTGTTGGGTGGCACTGATAAGGGTCACTGGTGGGTAGCACTGCTGGGCACTCATGGGCACTGGTGGGTGGCACTGCTGGGCACTGGTGTGTGGCACTGATGGGCACAGGTGGGTGGCACTGCTGGGTGGCACTGCTGGGCACTGATCATCAGTGCCCTGATGGTCAGTGCCAATCTGTTCTCTGACAATTGCCGGTTATCAACAGTACTTTCCTCACGCTGTGACAGCTTGAGGAAAGTGCAGCCGATATCCGGCAACTGTATTTATCCGGTGATCTGCTGTGTCATTGGACACAGCTGATCATGTAGTAAAAGACCGCTGTGATTGGCCTTTAACCACATCACATGATCAGCTGTGTCCGTAGGACACAGTGTTCATGGAGATCTCCAGGTGCGCGCCACTGGGGACGTGCGGGAGGACGCGTTCTGGGAAGACGTCATATAATGCCCTCCCAAAACTGGACAACTGTGCTGTAGCCGTCATTCGGCTATTGCATGCTTGCCAAATGGTTAATGCAGCAAACATATCATCACACATATACTCAAATGGAACTCTTTTTTTATTCATATACTTTATTATACAAAAGTATTAGTAAAAGGTACATTGTCTTTAAAAACACTGGCTCTGATAACTATTGCAGGGATATGTTCCCTTACATTTGCAACAATACAACATTCCCAAAATTACCCCGATGTGTTTCGATCATTCCACTTTTAGATCTTCTTCAGGGCTCATAAATACAAAAAGGATCTCTAAATAAACATATTTAAGATTAGTAATAGTTTGCGTATATAAAAAATCATCAATGACAATCATATAATTTTCATTTCCATACTTACAAGGGAATTAAACACTCAATATTAATTAGAGTGGTCATAAAATACTGACATAAAAGATGAGACTGCATAGTCCAAAGTTCAATGGTATAAGCCATCAGAGGGGCAAGGGTGGTCAAATATCCATCTCGTAATACTGATGGCAGAGGAAGAAATCACTCTCCTTATCCCTCTGTAATCATTGTACAAAAAATGTAGTATTAATTAGATACAAAACTTTTACAGAAGGCCTGAAAACTAGTATTCTAATCAATATATGGAAAATTGTTGACCATATATGGGCTGAGGCCAATGAACACAATGAACTAAAATATTCCTCGTTCTATGGTAAAGATGTCACATATCCCAGTGGGTCAAGGGCTATGCCCAGCAGTCTTATCTGTAATAGAATTCAAATAAGGCTATAAAAGCACTTTCATAACCACCTATAGCAGTATATAAATCTCTTCATTAAAGCAACTAACTATAATGCTTACCAAACTATCCATGTATAGCATGGGGAACCACCTTCAATAAAGAAAGCCAGCAACAAACTGTGATGATACATCTAAATATATATAGATCTAGGTACGGTGTAATTGTCTCATCAGGAAGTGATCAGATCCACCTGTGCCATCAGCAAGAGATGAGGCCAAAATGGCATCTCTATGTGGCGAGGACACAAGTCACGCTGGGCGCATGCGCACTGCTGCACAACATCTGGGGCAGTCATATGATGCTGTCAGAATGAGAGATTGACCTCTAGAGGTGCCTAGACAAAGCAAAGGCTCCATCCACACTGCCAGGGACACAGAACAGTCCAGAAGGGTACAAGACCCATGAGGCCATCCATACCCCATGCCGGATGCCCAATCCAAGGGTCACCCACCGTAAGGGAACCCAGTATCACCCTGGAATCCATCTAAAAGACAAAACATACCAGTATGAAAAATGCAAATAGCACATAAAACAAAAAAAGAAAAGAAATTGCAATACCAAATGTACATACTCTAATATAATAAATTAATAACAGTGCACATCCCCTAAACTGACTCCTTACTAGGCTTAAATATTCTGAAATATGGTCAAAGGCCTATTGTTTACAAAGAGCATGAGTGAATCCAAACGCCCAACATCAACCGAGGTCCAATCCTCTTTATTTAGCAAAAAGTTTAATCAGTTTTACCAGAAGTAAACCCCTTTAAAAAGGGACAGAAGGATATAGCTTTATTTAGACCCGGAGGGACTATGGATTGTAACCTGTATATCCATTACTGTTCTAGCTGGAAGAGATTTTTGCTCCAATCTCCTCCCCGATCGGTGACATGTTTCCGATCAAAAGCAATTAATTTTTCTTGAGGGACTCTATAATTGTGCACTAGGGCCGCATGCCTGCCAATAGGCAGGTAGTGGTTCCCTATTTGAATACTGTAAAAATGTTTGTAAATGCGGCACCAAAACTCCTGTTTGGTCTTACCAATGTAAAAGGCACCACATTCACACAACATAAGATATAGCACCCTTCTAGTCTGACAATTAGCAAAATTTCTGAGTGTATAACGAGTCCCATTAGGTAATAAGACTACTTTTTCCTTATCCACCAAAAACCAATATGAGCAATTACCACAGGGATAGGTCCCATAATCCTGGCAATGCTTATCTCTGGATTTCTCTTTGTGTTCACTATAAACTAATTGGTTCCGTAGTGAACTAGCCCTTCTAAAAGTTATAGAGGGTGTAATATCCGCAAATTGTTTCACCAAATCATTATCTGTTAGAATCAACCAATGACGTTGCAGAATTAGTTTTATCTGTGAATATTGGTTGGAATATCTTAGCACTATACGAGTAGGTCCTTTCACTGTATCTGCTTTATTCTTTTGGAAGAGGAGGTTGTGACCCCTGGTTCTGTGCCCCTGGTGGTGTGGATTGAGCCTTTGCTTTGTCTAGGCACATCTAGAGGGCAATCTCCCACGGCGGCAGCATCATATGACTGCCCCAGACATTGTGCGGTACTGCGCATGCGCCCATCGTGACTTGCATCCTCACTTGGGTGCTGCTGTGACATAATGGTGTCAAGTCTTTTATGACGGGGATGGCGGCAAATGCTGGGGGGATCTTCTCCCTCATGGATGCTGGGGTGGCCACATAGAGACTCCATTTTTGAGCCATTGGCAGCAACAGCAGCCTCATCTCTTGCTGACGGCACAGGTGGATCTGATCACTTCCTGATGAGACAATTACACCATACCTAGATCTATATATACTGTACTTAGATATACCATTGCAGTTTGTTGCTGGCTTTCTTTATTGAAGGTGGTTCCCCATGCTATACATGGATAGTTTGGTAAGCATTATAGTTAGTTGCTTTAATGAAGAGATTTATATACTGCTATAGGTGGTTATGAAAGTACTTTTATAGCCTTATTTGAATTCTATTACAGATAAGACAGCTGGGCATAGCCCTTGGCCCATTGGAATATGTGACATCTTTACCATAGAACGAGGAATATTTTAGTTTATTGTGTTCATTGGCCTCACCCCATATATGGTCAACATTTTTCCATATATTGATTAGAATACTAGTTTTCAGGCCTTCTGTAAAAGTTTTGTACCCAATTCGTACTACATTTTTTATGATGATTACAGAGGGGTATGGAGAGTGATTTAGCTTTCCTCCTCTGCCGTTAGTATTATGAGATGTATATTTGACCATCCTTGCCCCTTCGATGGATTACAACATTGAATTTTGGACTATGCCGTCTCATCTTGGATGTCAGTATATTTTCACCGCTCTGATTAATATTGATTGTTTAATTCCCTTGTAAGTATGAAAATGAAAATTATATGATTGTCATTCATGATTTTTTTTTATATACAAACTATTACTAATCTCAAATATGTATTTAGAGATCCTTTTTGTATTTATGAGCCCTGAAGATCTAAAAGTGGAATGATCGAAACGCGTCAGTGTAATTTTGGGAATGTTGTATTGTTACAAATGTAAGGGAATATACCCCTTTAATAGTTAGCAGAGCCAGTGTTTTTAAAGACAATGCACCTTTTACTAATACTTTTGTATAATAAAGTATATGACTAAAAAGAGTTCCTTTTGAGTACATGTGTGATGATATGTTTGCTGCATTAAAGTCTCATAGGGGGATATTTGTGTGCATATTCATGTTGGGGAGGAGAAGCTAGATATTCGATTTTTCGTTATAACATTTTTTATATTTATTGCTTGGAGGATGCATTAAAGCTGTAAACCATATTCTGGCTGGCTCAACATACATTGCATGTTGATTTGTTTACTTCACTTTTACATAATTGCCTGGCTTACATACAGCAGCATTAACTCAATATGATTGATTTGAAACCTACAAGGAGTTTTAGCCAGAGGATTTTTGTGTAGAAGTAATAATTCTGTGCTGGAAGCAGAAGTAGCAATGTAGCCCAAAACTATATTTATAATATGTACAAATACACTATGACACAAAAAAGCTAAAGCTATCAATGTCATGTAAATTGACAAACAGGGCAAAACAAATAAGAGAGCATAGTTTGTGATCTTCTATTCAGTAACACACCAGAAATATTATATGGACACGCAAGATAACATGGACTGTAAGTATTTTTACTGGGCCACAATGCAAGACAGAAAGACTAGGCAAGTTTGATCCTTCTAAAAATATATTAGAGTGTGATTTTTTTAGAGCAAAAAGCCAGACACAATGTTCAGATTAGCAAGCATTAACAGGCATTTAGTATTTGTGAGGAAAAAAATACGTAAAAAGTGCATAGGTTTCCACAACAACTAGAAAGCCTGCTTGCAACAGGCCGTTATTTTAGAGAGCTTGAGCAGGTGTTTAGCATCTAAAACAAAAACATACACTTTTTTTCAGATGCTAGATGCCTGCTCAAGCTCTCAGAAACTGAAACCTGTTAAAACAGGCTTTCTATCTGTTGCGCCAACCTGTATGCTATTTCCATCAGCAGTGTCAAAAGGACACTATTTCTCAGATGCTAAATGCCTGCTCAGGCTCTCAGAAATTGCAGCCTGTCCAAACAGGCTTTATAGCTATGGTGCAAACCTGTATGCTTTTTCTATCACTGGCGACCAAAAAAGACACTTTTCTGGACACTGACTATGATAATAGGTTTGCGAAACAGCTAGAAAGCATGTTTGAACAGGCTGCAATTTCTGAAAGCGTGAACAGGAATTTAGCATCTGAAAAAAAATAGTGTCTTTTTGGACACCAAATATAGAAATAACATACAGATTTATACTGTGATTGATTTGGTAAAATGCCTATTCTGTTTCCTGTTTAAAATATACATATATTTACATATTTACTTTTATACTTTTTCATATTTCTAAATATTTGTGTTGTGCGTATATATTTTTGTCTGCTGGGCTTTGCAGTCTCCTTAACTTGTTTGCTCAGAGTGATGTTCTCAACCCCTCCCTTCACACTGAGAGGATTTTACTTAGGCTTTGAGTATGTGAGGGGGAGTGAAAAAAAATAACGGGCGAGAAGCAAGCTTCAAGTTTCTACATTTCTCCCATATTTCAGCCAAGCAAAATGTGCCTTTTAGAATGTGACTGTATTTACATAATAGTGATGTATACTCTATTGTTTTCTATGTATAAAAGGTTAAGCACCGCCCTGCAATAAACAGAGATGATGTGAAAGTGGTTGTACTGGACTGTTGTCCGTGTAATTATTTTCCGGCGTGCACGCAATCCATATCTCAAAATTAGGAAGAGCAGCAGAAATCCTACCCTGAGCCCGATTGTGGTTCTGACAACTTTTTAATACCACAGCTAGAAAGCCTTTTTGAACAGAGCGCAATCACTGCTAACTGGTTCTTCATGCTTCATGTTCATTTAGCTTACTCCTCCATGTCAGTTGGTGGGGCAACATCAGTAGTAGTTGTAGATGAAAAGTCAGACTCAGAACATGCAGTTTTGGCAACTGAAGTAGATTGCTAGCTATTTTGAGCCAGGGTGACAGAGTAGGATAAAGAAGGTTTGGTTAGTCACTCCACCACCTTCCTAGCATGCTCTGTATGACTGTATAACATGACCAGCACCTGAAAGAAATGGCAAACAGATAAGGCACCATGTCCACAACCATCATTTTGGCTTGTGGACATAGGGGCTGCTCATTTAAAGCTGCATGGCAACTTCTTCCCCTCCCTGTAGGTCTTCCAGATATCATGGGAGAGAGGCAGATTTCAGCAACAAATATAAAATTAGAAGGAATCTTTGCATAGACATAATATAAATATTGACAGAATAGATTTGTTTCAATATCATCCTTAATAATGGTAATGAGAATGATATTATCCTTGTTAATGGGACAATACATTTGAGGAAGAGATTATGTCTATTTCAGCTAGAAATATTACCAGAAACTACATTGTTTCAGACACAGGTTTTATAATGTTGCACATACAGGAGGGATATTTGGAGGCAGAGAGTCAGCTCCTTTCTTAAAACTGAATGGATTATTTAAAGAGAATGTATCTATTGTAATGGTAGGTAATATTTGAGGCGGGGAGCATTCCTATTTCAGTATTAAAAAATGAAAGTGTATTTTTTTAAGACACTACATGTAATTTGTAAAGATTCTCTTAACAGAAATGTATTCTTTTCTATGGGAGACAATTTGGGAGGCAGGGATTTGGCATATTTCAGTCATAAATAAATGAAACTGTATTGTTTTGTGAAAGAATTTCATAAATTAAACTGAACTATTTGCTGAATTGAATCATATTTTTTAGGATGTTATGGGTTTTTGGAGATAGAGACACTGTTTAAATATTGTACACACTTGAGACATATAATCTCATCCCTTTTAATAGAGAGAAATTCGGGAAGTAGCAAGTGGGCATTTATCAGGCAGAAATATGAAATTAAAATTCTGTTCCTCAAATATTGCAAAAAAAAATACCATTTGATGCATGGAATCACATCTTGTATAAACCATGAAAATGTATTAAGCAACCATATTTCCCATAGGGATAAGAAATATTTTACAAAGACACTATATTATAATGATACTGATGCGCTACACTATATGTATTCCTTAGGTAGGAAAAAGCATTCCTTGTACAGTAATAGCAATACATTTATACAAGTTATTTTTAGAGACAGGTTAAAATGTGTAAAGATTTCATGCACAGAATATCTTTCTTTTAAATAGGATTGCATTTTTTAGGCAGAAATAAGTCATATTTAAAGCGGTTGTAAAGGCTCAAGGATTTTTACCTTCATGCATTCTATACATGAAGGTAAAAAATCTTCTCTGTGCAGCAGCCCCCCAGCCCCCACCTAATACTCACCTAAGCCCCCTCTTGATCCAGCAATGTGCACTGGAGTCTCTGCTATCCTGAGACTTCCTCTGCTCATTGGCTCAGACAGAAGCGTAAGCCATTGTCTCCCACTGTTGTCAGTCACAGCCATTGAGCCAATGAGAAGAGAGAAGGGGTGTGGCTGAGACACTGCTCTGAGTGTGAATGGATACAAGGAGCAGCAGGTGCCCCCATAGCAAGCTGCTTGCTGTGGGGGTGCCCAACAGGAGGGAGGGGCCAGGAGCACTGACTGGCGACCCGAAAAGAGGAGGATCCAGGCTGCTCTGTGCAAAACCCCTCCACACAGCAGGTAAGCATAGACATGTTTGTCTGTTTATTTGTTTGTTTGTTTTTTTTAATAATCCTTTAGAATCACTTTAAACCCAAAATATCAAATAGTACCATTGTTTTTTTTAGATATATCATTTAGAAAATGTAAAGTATACTGTGTATTTTTGTCTACAAAATTCAATTAGAGAATGGAAATGGGTGTTTTTTCTTTAAAAATTACTGTTAGGGGATGCAATATCTTTCAGCATCATCCTAGGATGGATGGTGGTCAACATGGGATGTTGATAAACATTAATCATCTTACTTCCCACACCCGACTGCTAGCCGGATCCTTCTCCACCAAGCACCCTTTACTTCTTCCTTTTTTCTTTCCTTTTCTTCCCCTATCTATATTCTCACTCCTCTATCTCTATTTTATTTCTCCTTCTCTATTTTTTTTCCAAGTCCCTACTCTGGTTTTGGACACAGTTGACCAAGGGCTATGAAGGGCATATCCCCTTATGGCCTGTTGAACATTTGAGGGTGATTGCCCACTTTATACAAGTCAGGGTGGTCTGAGACACCAGACCTGACAAACAGTTTTACATTACATTTAATTTTTTCTGTTATCTTATTGTTGCAGATCTTCCATCTACAGGTCCCTAAGGGACCCCTTTGGTCAAAATCAACAGATAATTGTTTTTAAACATTGTATTTTGTGCATTGCCTGTTTCAGCCCAAAAGGGCTGCAGTTTATAGGGGGGGGGTGGATATATATTTTTCTGTACTGGTTTGTAACTTCTTTTTTATGGAAAAAACGAATAAACACTATTGAAAAGAAAAATTACTGTTAGGCCATATTACTTTAATGAGTGTATTTCCAAATAATTCTAGATTGTGCCAGTGTACTCATTTAGGGAAAAATAAAATGATGCAAACAGCATGAAACAGGCTGTATAAATGCCAAAAATTTCCAAAAATGCCAAAATTTTCCGAGGAGACAATGTGTATACATTAATGGGTCTATTTATAAAAAATGTGTTGCACACATGTCACAAACATCTGTAGAAGCAGCAAAAATTCTGACCATCATTTCTGCAAGAGATTAATTCATATTTTTGTCAGTTCCATCTAGTGGTCAAAATGTGCTACTGTATGTTTTCTCATTGAAATATTTCAGAAAACAATACCACATTTTGGGCACATGATAAAGATGGCAATTATAGGAATTAACTTATTACAGTATTAACAGCCAAAAATCATGCATCCTGCAAATGTGTGTGACATTTATCCAACAAATGTTTTATAATTAGCGTTTTCCATTTTTTAAAGAAAATGCATCAGAATCAAAATGCTAACAATAATGGAGTAGTGTGCCAATCAAAGTGGATGTCATATTTTTGTCTTTGGGAAATAGCTGTGTAAAATGACTCAGTTGCATACTGGTCAAGAATGGCCAGCGGTCCATCCTCATTACCTAATATTTAAGGGGTCCACCTGTTGGAAGGGTGCCAACCTCCACACTTGATCCCATGCCCTCCTCCATATGATGTAGCCCCTAAAAATAGCTACTGGAAGGAGTCAGTCATGGGAGCTGCTTAGACAAAAATGTTTTGAGCAGTTCACTTGGGCAACTACCCTCACTTAGTGTTCCCCCTTTTAATGACAGCAGGCTCCAAGACACATTGCCCATGTGTCTTCATTATTTTTGCACCCATCACAAAGATGAATCCTAAGGTCATTTTGCAGATTCTGGAACATGAACTAGGGTATTCGCCACAAGTTATTAGAGCAGAGGAACCTGAATCCTTGGGTTTGCTGAGGATGACATTGTCCTCATCTAACTCCCCCCAGCCCCATGTCCTCCTTCTCCTGAATGCCACCATCACAACCATATTACCCCTCCTTCACAAGCTCCTCCTGTACCTGTTGAGGCTTCACAGGGATGATGTATGACCCTGAGACACCAGAATGTCCTCCTCTTCCTCCTGCTATTGTACCCAAGTGCCTTGTCTATAACATCACAAAGTGTCTGCTCCATCAGAGGCACCACAGGAATAGTGATACTGATGCCTGCATTGTTCCATAAGGTGGGCATGTCACATATCCATCAAATAGTGTGTGGGCAGATTTTGATCATGCTTAATTTCACCCAGTCACAAAATGGTTAGAAATGACCACCTGAACTGGCTACAGACTCATCTGGCGTGCCTCACAAGATCCTGTAAGCCAGAGTACATATCCAGGTAGTGCTGCACTACCACCATGAGGACATGTGCCAGGTAGGGCACATATCTGAACTTTCTTGATGAAAGGTAGACAGAAAGTAGGTGTTTCTGTCACACACAAAGAATCAAAGGGCAGATTCATCTTATTAATATTTAATCCTCTATTGGTATCATCCCTAATCTAAACTATTATAGCAACTCCCCTCGAGCCACTACAAATAGGAGAGGATAGAGGATGAGAAAAACAATGGGACTTTATTGGTACCAAATAAAGGTCACAACTACATACAAAATAAAATCAACATTTATTACAAAAATTTTAAAATATTGCATATAGTTAATTATGTGACCAAAGCACAATGTATTTTATCCATTTGCCTAACAGGCACTTTAACCCCCTTCCTGCCCAAGCCAATTTTCACCTTTTAGCGCTGTTGCACTTTAAATGAGAATTGCACGGTCAGGCAACACTGTACCCATATGAAATTTTTATCATTGTTTACACACAAATATAGATTTCTTTTGGTGGTATTTAATCACCACTGGGTTTTTCATTTCTTGCGCTACAAAGGAATAAAGAAAAAAATGAAAAAAATGTGTTTTCTTCATTTCTGTATAACATTTTGCAAATAATATTTCTACACAAATGCAGGCCAAAATGTATTCTGCTACATGTCTTTGATAAAAGTAATCAAAATAAGTGTATATTATTTAGTTGGTAGGAAAATTATAGAGTCCACAAACTATAGTATATATCAAAAAATTGATTAATCCTGATGTACTGACGGATTATCTCATTTCTTGAGGCCCAAAAACTCCAGGACAATACAAATACCCCCAAAATAACCTCTTTTTTCGAAAATAGACAGTTTTTGGTATTTATTAAGAGGCATTAAGGTTTTTTGAAGTTGTCATTATTGGCACAATTTTGTAGAAAATGAAGAAATGAAAGAGAAACATTTTCACAATTTTTTTTTTACATATCATATAACTGGTGCAGCAGTGGTCAGGGACACAGAATGGCGACAGTATGTAAAAAAAAAAAAAAAGAATATATATATATATATATATATATATATATATATATATATATATATGCTTTTTTTTTTTTTTAATGATTTGTTTTCCACTCCTGTGACCAGAGCAATACAATGCTACCATAGTAACATTGTAATACCCTGGGCAAGTGATCAAGATTTTTTTTTTTACACATGATTTCTTATACCAACAAATTTCATTGGTATAAGCAAGCATTTTTACTGAATGAAACTGATTCATTCAGTAGTTTTTGTGGTGATCAGCTGTGATTGGCCATAGCTGATCACATGCTACAGATGGGCTGTGATTGGCGCAGTCTGTACATGTGGTCTCTGTGATCAATCACAGCTCGCATCACAGTTGTAAGCAAGGAATGGAATGAAAGGAAACCATCATCTTCATAGACACTGATATTGGCATAAATCAAAAGAAAAATGAATAGATAGCAAAATGTGTTGATCAAAGATGCAAAAAAAAATTTTAAATGTAATGCCTGTGAAATGATAGCATCTATGATGGATTTTCTTTTTAAAAAAGTGCTCCTGTTCCCCTATGATGTCCTTCTTGAGATGAAACACTGCGAACTGGACCTAATTGGTGACATCTGTACTCCCACCGAATGTGAAAAGTGAGGTTATACATGCTGTTTTCTCATTTTACATTGTATGTAGCTGCTTTTTTAGCCTCTTTGCACTGAGAGTATGGAAATATGTGGCTTCTCGGCAGGTGGACCTTGCCGCAGAGAGGCTGCATATTTGCGCATCCAAATACAGTGAAGGAAATAAGTATTTGATCCCCTATCATTCAGCAGGATTTCTAGCTACCATGTGTCTTTCAACAAGGTAACAAGCTGAGATTAGAAGATGTCCCTTAAAGGGAGTGCTGCTAATCTCATTTTGTTACCTGTATAAAAGACACCTGTCCACAGGAGCAATCAATCAGACTCCAAACTCTCCACCATGGCAAAGACCAAAGAGCTGTCCAAGGATGTCAGGGACAAGATTGTAGACCTACACAAGGCTGGACTGGGCTACTAAACTATCGCCAAGCAGCTTGGTGAGAAGGTGACAACAGTTGGTGCAATAATTTTGAAATGTAAGAAACACAAAACAACTGTCATTCTCCCTAGGTCTGGTGCACCATGCAAGATCTCACCTCGTGGAGTGTCAATGATCATGAGAACAGTGAGGAATCATCCTAGAACTACACGTGAGGATCTTGTCAATGATCTGCAGGTAGCTTGGAACACAGTCACCAAGAAAACAATTGGTAACACACTATACCGACAAGGATTGAAATCCTGCAGTGCCCGCAAGACCCCTCTGCTCAAGAAAGCACATGTCCAGGCCCATCTGAAGATTGCCATTCAACATTTGAATGATGCAGAGGAGGACTGGTTGAAAGTGTTGTGGTCAGATGACACCAAAATCGAGCTCTTTGACATCAACTCAACTCGCCGTGTTTGGAGGAGGAGGAATGCTGCCTATGACTCCAAAAACACCATTCCAACTGTCATACATGGTGTTGGAAACATTCTGCTTTGGGGGTGTTTTTCTGCTAAGGGGACAGGACAACTGCACTGCATCAAAGGGACGATGGATGGGGCAATGTACCATCAAATCTTGGGTGAGAATCTTTTTCCCTCAGGCAGGGCATTGCAAATGGGTGGTGGATGGGTGTTCCAGCATGACAATGACCCAAAACACACGGCCATGGCAACAAAGGAGTGGCTCAAGAAGTGGCCTAACCAGTCTCCAGACCTTAATCCGATTGAAAATCTGTGGCGGGAGCTGAAAGTTGTAGTTGTCAAATGTCAGCCACAAAACCTTAATGACTTGGAGTGGGCCAAAATCCCTCCTGAGATGTGTGTAAACCTGGTGGCCAACTACAAGAAACGTCTGACCTCTGTGATTGTCAACAAGAGATTTGTCACCAAGTACTAAGTCATGTTTTGTGAAGGGGATCAAATACTTATTTCTCTCATGAACATGAAAATCAGTGCAAAATTGGTTAGACATGCATTTCTTTTGAATTTTTTGTTGCTATTCTGTCTCTCAGCGTGGAAAAACATTGAAAATCAGCAGGTGACCAAATACTTATTTCCTTCACTGTATAAATAAACCTGTGTCGAGTTACCCATGCCTAACGAAAAACTCCCAATCATGTGATCGCTGTGACAGCCAATCATGGCAGTCATATGATCATAAACCCTGCCCCGCCTCCCACAATCAGAAACCTATTACTCTATGTGATATGTCTTTGATCTTTCATGTGATCCCTGAGAATCATTGGAGGTGGACTAAAGTGTGATGACTGGCTTTCACATTCTGCTGGTCTGGTGCTGACACAATTGGTATTGGTGTTCTATGTGATCCGGGTAAATGCTGAATTAGCTGGAACAGCAGCCTGCCTATTTATCCATTACACAAGCTTCATGCAAAAATTCTCTCAATTTTACCTCTAATGGGGAATTTGAAGGCAACCAAACAACTGCTTTATTAAATATTCATAAAATCTTTTTCATTTAAAAGTTTTTACAGATACATTTCACAACACAAACATAACACAAAAGGAAGAGCATAAAATTAAAAAATAGATCCAATGATGTTGGCATAACCAATAAAGATTGGTACAGTAACTCATTTTAAACCGCACAACCATATGTATATCTTGATTGCCAGCTTTATCCATGCACTGGGACATCCAATGCATTTCAAATTTTTCAACTTTTTAATTCTTTCTACAGTATGGCACCACTCTGAAAGTACTCATATCTTTGCAAACTCTTTTCTAGTCTTTCTAGTATTACATTTTCAATCAATTAATATGCCTTAAAAAAAACAATCCTTAGCATTACACTTACAGTAAACATCATAAGACCAGGCATGCTTACATATCAAAATGAGCAGATGGCTATCCCTGGGGATGGAAGCACTAACAAACAAGGACCTGAAATTTCTTACTGCCACCTTATAAAAAAACTAAAAAATAATAATATAGGATTGAGCCAAAATATTATACAGTCTACAATAACATCCGTAAGTCGAACTGGAGCTTTATCAGACCCTCTCTTTAGAGATAATCATGTGCCTCATGTCTATAAAATATGTGGCATAGTTTGAAATATAAATCACTTTAGAAGGAAAAAAAAACTCCCTTACCCAAAAGTATGTAAGTTAAGGCTATCAAAAAGATCAAAGCCCCTCTTATTTCAAGGTTATTCCCTTTCAATATCCAATTTCTAACGCATAGATACAATTCACCCAATTTGACAAGATGGGGAAAAAAGGGAGGGCAACAAAAAAACAGATTCATACTCACAGTTTGTTTTTCCAACAAGTAAGAGAAAAAAAATGGAGACCTCAATCAAAAATCATCTCTACTATAGCCAGAACCTATCTTCCTTGGTTTGAACTGGTACATACTTTGCACCCCCCACTAGCGGGGACTATTTGCCCCATGTACCACAAAGTGCCTAAAATAGTTTGAATGGGCAGTTTGAAATATTCCTCCCTCCCCCTTTGGGGGGAGGAAGATGGTGCCCATCCACATCCTAAGGGGATTTTGCATGTGTGCCAAGATGTCGTATGCCACCACGTCACTTCCAGTCCTGGTTGACATCACTTCCAGGACCAGGGTGATGCCACTTTCGGGGCTGCTGTCAACACAGAAACACACATCCCCTACATCCTTCCACAAAGGGTGAAGGAGGAGTTCACTTTAAAGCAACAGGACCATACAGTTCTACCACAGTGGCACCCCTATGATGCGGACACAAAAATCCCCCCACCCTGCCAAACAGGATGGGGGGATTTCCATGCCAGGCATGTCACATGTGAAATTCCACTTGCCCCATCAAACCCCAGACATGCTAATATGCTTGTGACCCAAAAAAACATATAAGGTGCCTTTCAGGTAGGGTGAAGTGCAAACTAGACTGCTGTGAGTGCTGGCAGAAATAGGGAGCTCGTCTTCACTCCAAGCTGCAGCAAAGTCAGAAGGAAAGATCCATAAACCACACATAAGCGTGTGCAGACCCATGTGCAGATGAGATAAATGGCAGCTTCAGCCCAGACTCCAGCCAGGCCATGTTTGATGTTATTATTATTATATAGGATTTATATAGCGCCAACGGTTTGCTCCGTGCTTTACATTATAGTGGGAGACAATACAGTAACAATGCAGTTCAATACAAGAGGGAATTGAGGGCCCTGCTCCTTGGAGCTTACAATCTAGGAGGGAAGGGTGAGTGGTACAATAGGTAAAACTGTGGGGCATGGAGTGGTTGGAAGAGTAGAGGATCCCAGTATTAGCAGAGGGCGGGATAGGCTTCCCTGAAGAGATAGGTTTTCAATGATCGCCTAAAGGTAAGTAGAGTAGGTGATAGTCGCATAGATTGGGGTAGGGAGTCTTGCGAGGAGCGGAATGTACGGTTTGGGTGATATTTAGAGATAAGATTGGATATGTAAATTGGGGCAGTGTTGTGGATGGCTTTGTATGTCATAGTTAGTGTTTTGAATTTTATCCGTTGGGCAACTGGGAGCCAGTGGAGGGATTGGCAGATAGGGGTGGCAGATACAGAGCAGTTAGTGAGGTGGATGAGTCTGGCAGCAGCGTTCATGATAGACTGAAGGGGGTATAGCCTGCGATGAGGTAGGCCAATGAGGAGGGAGTTACAGTAGTCGAGGCATGATATGACAAGGGAGTGAATAAGTTGTGGGGCTTATGGATCTATGCAAAGACGCCTGTTTACAAAAATAAAACTTCAAAGATTAAGCAAACAATAACAAAAAAAACAAACATATCCAAACCAGCATTACATGCTAATTTGTATAAAAAATATACAGAACCCTAGATGACGGAAACATAGAAAAGGGTGGTATGGATCTCTGATCTCATCTACTGAAATGTTAAACATAACTTGGTAAAGCTGTTAAATATGTTAGGTAGATGTTATTAAAGTGTTACTAAACCCACAACAGTAAAATCAGTCTGTATTTGCAGTAAAGCATGCTTCTTATACTCACCATGGAACCTAAGGAGCTAACCCTCTGCATTGTGTAAAACGACTGTTTGATCCTGTCTTCTCTGATCCTCCCCTGCTTCTACTGTCCCCAATTCATCTGCTGATAGTACAGAGCCCTAGGAGTCTCTCTGCACATGCTCAGTTTAGTGTGTATTGCTAGAGAGGTTTTCTTTAGGGGGGGGTGCCTGTGATCAGCACAGGGCCAATCAGCACTATCGAGAAAGAGGGTCAGGGGTTATTCAGCCTCATAGGACAGTCAGAGGTAAATTAAAACTCCTCCTACAAGATTAACCAGTGCTCAGCTGGACACTGATAGAAGACTGCTATATACTGCTGATGAGAAAAGGTATTTAGCAGTTTATATTTACTACAGTAATTGCAATTCCATGTAGTGTGCACTGTGGGAGACCAGATATAGTGATTGCAGGGATCATGGATTTAATAGTACTTTAAAGAATTTTGATGCACACAAACATAATATAATACCCACATGTTTGGTAAAATTGAAAATAGGGTGTTGCACCGAGTAAATAGATATGAAACATATCACGCTTTAAAACTGCGCACGCTTATGGAATGGTGCCAAACTACGGTATTTAAAAATCTCCATAGGCGACACTTTATAAGCCTCTACAGGTTACCAGGTTAGAGTAACAGAGGGGGTCTGGTGCTAGAGTTATTGCTCTCATTCTGACGTTCGCGGCGATACCTCACGTGTGCGGTGTGATTGCTGTATACGTATGCATATGAGACCAATGCGTGCGTTTGCCTTTGCACGTTGACAATGGGGGACAGGGGTACTTTAAGTTTTTTTTAATATTATTTATTTGTTTTTATGTACTGGTACACTGTGACAGATGTTTTCCTGCACTGTACACTGTGACAGATGTTTTCCTGCACTGTACACTGTGACAGATGTTTTCCTGCACTGTACACTGTGACAGATGTTGACAGATATTAGTGGGACACCGACAGGTGTTGACATGTGGACAGGGACAAATGGGGCTTGGTGCACTGGTGTGGGATGGCTGCAGATCTGTGTTACTGATGAATAAAATCATCAGCTACACAGATCAACTGTCACAGTTTGCATCAGCTTCGCCCCCCCCCCCCCCCCACACACACCTCTCACTGAGCTCTCACAGAGCTCAGGGAGGGAAAACACTACAGAGACATGTGTCTCTGTTGTCTGTTGACATTCTGAGACAGCTGTGATTGGACACAACCATCACGTTGTGGGGGTTTATGTAATAATTTATTCTAAATACGTAGGGCGGTGTCCAATCCCTTAAGCAATATTTTGCAGTGCCTCCAGCCGTTAAAATACGGCAAATATTTAATAAACCAATCATTTGAACACCTTAATAATTTGATCACCACTTAATAATATTCCTTGAGTTCTTTTCACCAATGTGATTTCGTTACCATATACACAAAATTTGCCTTTTTGATAAATAAATAAATGTATTTATGTACAAATATTTATATATATATTAATACAAACGCAAATTACTGGTGATGAATATATTCATACACACAATCAAAGATATATTACGCTAATTTCTATGGTATAACACAATGTATGTTTATCAAATGATGGAAAACAATTTTTTTGAGGGGTTAGTTGTGACTTAGAGTGCGTCAGATATTATTTCCAATTACCGTAGGGAAATAAGAAAGTATCTCTGACAATTAGCACCACAAAAACACTACCAATCAGTTAGTATACAGTATATGATCTCCGTATCAATACTCAAACAATTACATTAATATTTATTCAGATAACATTAGTACACTCCTAACCACACAATAAAATGTTATAAATCTTAATAAGTTTTAAATATAAAAGAAAATTACAGTATCTTGGCACAGTCTCACCACTCCCAGAATTTCAATTTTTGTGGTCTCCTAGTGGGATGCAATTGGGAAAAGAAAATGTCTCTGGTCAGTCAGGCACCAGAATTTAAATCAGCAGCAGAGTCTCTGGCGAAAGTCTTTTCCTTCAAAATGGCCTTCAAAATAAAATGGCAGCTGAACGTTTTCAGCAAAATGGCCACAGGTAGCAGGAAGCAGCGAGTATAGTCAAATGAAAAATATAGTATATAGTATGAAGTAGTTAAGAAGTTCAGTAGTATAGTCAAGTAGCTCAGAAGTAGAGTGATGAAGTTTAGTTTAGTAGTAGTTCAGAAGTTGTTTAAGAAGTAGTCCTTAATTTGGGATGTGTGGCATTTTTATACCATACAAGTCCTTTGTTCCGCAGGACCTTCCAACGGGCTTGTTGATTGGACGGTTAAGAAATTTGTGTGACTTAGAAGTTCCTTACCTGTCCACCGGGGACAGTCATGTATCACAATTGAACTGGTGGTCTTAATGATGATGCTCCCTTTCATATAAACAGTATATCTTCATGAATAAAATATATGGGTCCTATTCAAGTATAATTGACTTCCCCACTAACTCTTGAATAAGGACCATAGAAATATGTGAATATATTTGGTGTCTCATCTTCCTGATATGAGCTGTATTGGGATTGCTGATTTTTGTCATGAAATGGTGCATCTCTGTATAATGATGTCATAATTTGTTCTGGTAATCTTGTGTGCTTAATTCCCGTTCATCAGATGATTTATACTATCTCTCTCTCTCTGTTTTGATATAGACGCATGTATTGTTATAACTTTCTTTGGAGATATGTAATTTACCCAACTCACAAACCATCTTATATTTTATGACTTCATGATCTTCAGTTGAGCGATATGCAGTACCCAACTTTGTTAAATAGATCTTGGTGTGTGGGTATATACCTTTGATAATATTTCAGTTCAGATATATGCCACACTTTTTTTTTGTAATATCTTAAATGAACCAAGTTTTTTCTTATGAGCTGAGTGCAAAGTTCAAGGAGAGATGGCATCTAGTTACTAGCACTATTGTGTGATAATTAGAGTACACATCCAGTTGGAGTTTAGTGAGATGTTTGACTCACTATAATTGAGTTTCCTTGAGATCTGCAATTGAGGTATCTCCTGGCTTTCCATAGACAATGGTGCTTGTTTAGATAACACACATCTGCAAGGTCTTGGGAGAACCAGAGTCAATAAGGTTTTAGTCCCACCATTGTCAAATTATGGAACTTTGTTTGAGCATCTGCAAACCTCAAATAGTGTATTTGGTCTCCATTGTATGTCAAACAGGTCTCTTCCACTCATTGTTTATGGTAGCTTCCTGGAAGGTCACTTGCAGTTGATCAACTATTTTACCCCATGACAGTTTGCTTATAATTTCTTTTGGGTAATATCATTTTCCTTAATAAATAGTCCAAAATTATCTACAATGTGATCAGGAGAGCAAAGCAGAGAGCCCATATCCTGATCTGAGATGGACTGTGTCTGAGGGACACAGCCATCACAGAATCGTGCTGCTTCGCGGCCTCAGGACCACACGCAGGCACGTGTTCTAAGGGACGTACAGGAACGTCCACCCAGAACAGGGAAGCTCCCACCTGTCCGTTTATGTACTTTGGCCAGATGGGAGGGGGTTACAGTGTCCTTTCCACACTGTTTGCTTCCACTTTACAGTATTCATAGACTTTAGATTATTTTAATCTGTTTTATCAGAGCTGAAGTCTTCCAAGAGGGATCTGTAGCCTAGTCTCATTTAGGCCTGGGGATGTAGCTGCATTTAAATGCCTAATCCAGCACAATTCCCATTGGAGTAGGACTGTATTCCAATCCTCCCCTCCAAGGTAGATGATTATCTTTAATGAGGGGGTAAGATAAAAGCTCTAATGTAACTCATGCACGTTTTTGCAGAGTGTATAATCTTTTGTCTCTATCCTTTATTATTTTTTTTATTGTTCAATTGTGTGTGTGTGTGTGTATATATATATATATATATATATATATATTATAAAATATGTGTATATACACATACATACAGTACATTCTTGGACAGGCCAGAGACAAATCCATTTTACACATCAAAATGGCAGGATAATGACTCCTATTTATGTTAATTTTAAGCAAGAGGCAAATGCCCCACCTTGGCACTTGGGAGCCAACCTGTCTGTGAATGGCTATGTAATTAAACATTTCAGAGGAGGTTATCTACAAGGGGTTGTAAAATGCAGATTGGCTACTTAGATATTTAAGGGGATAAAGAATGTGATTTGGTCATAAGCAAAACAAGAAGTATCTAATGACCGTAATAAGGCTTGAGGGATCTTCATGGGAAATGGCATTCAAAGGGTAACTTATTTACCTGGTAAACACTATAGTGACCTTAATTGTAATTTCCAGTAAACTACAAGTGAAGTATTTTTATAGTAAGAGTGTTTGGTCAGCCAATCAGAAAACCCTTCAACTTTAGTTACTGGCAGCAATCTGTATATGAAGGAAAGTTTGAGCTTATAAAATTATGATTATGGAAGCACAGGTCTGGATTATACCACACATTATTGCATGCATGAAAGATACCTAGGTACATAATATAGATGGATATATATGCTGAATGGGTGGAATGCCTCTATGCTTGATAGAAATGGACTAAGTAAATTGAATTGGACTTTGAAGGTTGCTGTTCATTATAGTATTTACATGCACTCTGTGGATTCTGCCACCTGTTTTGGAATCCAACAAATGCTAATCTCTCTGGTAAGGAGCTTTGTTGCTGCATATATATATATATATATATATATATATATATATATATATATATATATATAAATGTTTTTGGGGTTTTTTTTTTTTACAACAGCAGAAAGAAATGGGGATCCTTGTATGTCAGTGGTCCTGACCCTGGGGATAGCCATGTGCCTATTTTGTTACGTATGGATGCCTGGTCTTATTATGTCTACAGTGTGATGCTAAGGATTGTTTTTTTTAATGTTTATTAATTGATTGAAAATGTAACACTAGAAAGATATCTCATTGGAGATGAGTTCTCAAAGATATTTGTACTCAGAGTGGTACTACATCCCTGGGGTAGATATCAAAAGTTGAGAAATTAGTAATGCATTGGATGTCCTGGTCCATGAATAAAGCTGTCAGTCAAGGTATACAGTATATGGTTGTGTGGTTTAAAACTGGCTATTGATTATGCCAACATCATTGGATCTGTCTTTTTATTTTCTGTCTATGCGCTTTCTTTTGTGTTATGTTTGTGTTGGAAAACATCTCTGTAAACACTTCTAAATGAAACAGATTTTATGAATATTTAATAAAGCAGTTTTTTTATAAATATACTTTTGGTTGCCTTCAAAATCCCCATTAGAGGTACAATAGAAATGTTTTGTGTAGGTAGTAGGGATCGTGGCAACGACATGCATAGCCACAATGAGTAATAAGTTACAATGAGTAGTAAGTTACATAAGTAATATTTGATCTATGTAGGTATAGAGATCATGGAGTTCTGGTAAGAGGCTTCAATGCTTGGTATGTAGAGCAAGGGAAGAAATCCCCTATCTGCATCTGGGTTTGGTCACAGTGAAAGAGAGCACTTCACAGACTTTCACATATTAAGCTTTCACATTCTTGACATGTGCACTGCTAATTTTCTTTATGTGTGTTTATTTTGGGTGCTATTCTCATTTATTTGTTGGCACTATTGAGTTATATATGTATGGTTTTGGACGTGCACCTAGTTTTGCTAATTTTTAATTTTTATCTTGTATTCAAGTAGTATGTGTTGCAAAATCCACAGTTATTATTTGTATTCACTAAGCACAAAATTATTTTCCATCTTTTAGATACATTGTGTGGTGGCGATATCATACAGTATCTAAATCCAATATTTTTAAACTTTTGTAATAAATAGTGATTTTATTCTATATGTAGTTATGACCTCTATTTGGTCCCATTGTTTTTAGTATCCTCTTTCCACCCTTATTTCTGGTGGTTAGAGGGGAGTTGCTATACTAGTGCTGTCACACATAAACGTTCCTATCATAAGATGGCATTGGGCAACCAGCAGTGCAACAGAATCTCTGCCCCAGGGAACCTCCTGTCTCTAAGGTATACCAGCTGAAGCACTGCATGACACCATTTTGCATTTTGAGCGATTGCATGGCCTCTGAAATGCTGTTGGGGGACTGTTGGTTCAGAAGATGACTCACCAAAAGAGGGAATTGAGAAAGAGGAGATGGAAACACCTGTGCTGTCACCAACATCAGCTGTAAGAACATGGGGTGCTCCATCTTGCATTTAACCCAGCTGCCATTGGAGTTACCTAGTGGGCCATGAAAGATGTATAATGCTCATATTTCCTGGACCATGTGACTGTGGTCATGTGGACCATGCCCCATGGTTCAGTGACATGGAAAGACTGTTCACCCAAAAAATATAACCCTAAGACAGGGCTCACTCCAATCCCCAGAAAATGTTTCTACTGCAGAGAACAAAACAGACTTGACATCATCTTTGCACATAAAATAGATCTGTCAGCATAAAAGATAGTGTTGTGAGTCTACTTTCTTAGACCTTAGATTTTTTATTATAACATTGGTTTACAGCCCTCCACACTGAGCAACCCCAGTCCATTCTGAAAGTCTGCTTAGTCTTTATATGCAGGTAAAGCCAAGCTCATGTTGCCATTAAACTATTTGTGAGTCAGTTCATAAAGATAACAGTTTAGCACTCCTTAAAAACCACTAACTCCTGCTTGGTGAAAATTTCAAGGATGCTAAAATACTGCATGCAAATAACAAAAGGTAATATTTTTTTGTAAATTAGCTGTTGTGATATTTTTGCCCTGTTCTTAA
The DNA here is from genome assembly GCF_062004578.1 of Staurois parvus. Lineage (NCBI taxonomy): Eukaryota > Metazoa > Chordata > Amphibia > Anura > Ranidae > Staurois > Staurois parvus. The sequence continues at coordinate 7,765,282 of NW_028317818.1, forward strand.
CTATATCCCATGGTAAAACAAATAACAGAAGTATTGTGAACTGACCCCGATCTCCAAGGGCAGACAATCAGCCTATGTGCTAGAGGACTGTACATTTTGTGCTATTCATAAAGAATAACCACACATTCATGTGATATTCTCTGACCATACCCCCCCCCCCCTTACACACACACACACACACATTCTGTAAACATTTAATGCACTTTCACAATTTTCATGACATCATATACACCAAATTATATCTATGGTGAATCTTTTCAATAAGCCTGTGTTGAATGTACAGTGAATGCTAGTGCATCCTTATGATGAATTTGATTGGATCACCCTAGGCATGGTGCAAATGAAAGTACCACAAGCTGGTTGTGTACCTCAAACTTGCCACCTCCTTAGAAGTGTATTCCCCCAAGGAATACCTAGGTGGATTTGCTTACAAACATGCTGACTGATTAGAGGTGACTTGTGAAAAATTACTATCTAAGGAAAATTGGACAAAAGTCTCCCTCTGATTGGATGAACATGGGATTAAAGCTTCCTAGACTTATTGTCACACAGTCAAGCAAAAGAGGACTGCTTTGAGTGTCAGAGATTATAACAGGTGGGAAGAGATCTTCAGGCATCTGAAGGTGATGAACCAATGCTACTAGAGACTAAAAATTTAAGTATCTGCTAGAGGAGGTCCAAGGCTGTGTGTTCTCCTGTCTTCAGTGAAGGGGGTGGATATAATAATTTACTATGCCACAAATATGAATACTAATTTTAACTTTAACCACTTAAGCTCCTGAGGATTTACCCCCCTTAATGACCAGGCCTCTTTTTGCTACTCGTCACTGCACTAATTCAACTGATAATTGCGCTGTCATGCAATGCTGCACCTAAACTAAATTTACGTCCTTTTTTTCACACAAATAGAGCTTTCTTTCGGTGGTATTTGATCACCTGCGCGCTTTTTCACGCTATAAACAAAAAAAGACCAAATATTTTGAAGAAAAACTATATTTTTTACTTTCAGCTGTAAAAAATATATAGTAAACTCAAAGTTAGTTATAAATTTAGGCCAAATGTATTCTGCTACATGTTTTTGGTAAAAAAAAATCCCAATAAGTGTATATTGATTGCTTTGTGTGAAAGTTATAGCGTCTACAAACCATGGTATAGATACTGCAATTTACGCCATTTTTTTGCTATACAGCGCTGCGCTAGTTTAACGGACAATTGCGCGGTCATGCAATACGATACATAAATGAAATTTATGTCCTTTTTTAACAGAAATAGAGCATTCTTTTGGTGATATTTGATCATCTGTGCACTTTTTATTTTTGGCGCTATAACCAGAAAAAGTTTTGAAGGAAAAAAAATGTTTTGAAAAAAACAATATTTTCTCATTTTGGTCATAAAAAATATCTAAAAAAACTAAAATTTCATCATAAATTTAGACCAAAATGTATTCTGCTACATGTTTTTGGTTAACAAAATCCTAATAAGTATATATTGATTGCTTTTTGTGAAAGTTATAGCATCTACAAACTATGGTATAGATCAGCAATGGGCAAACTGCGGCCCGCGGGCCGTATACGGCCCGGCGGACCTTTTAATCCGGCCCGCGGAGCTAGGCTCCTCTCACAGTCCGCCCTGAAGACCGGTGTAGCATGAAAATCTGTCTCCTATGAGGATCTGTCCCCCTCGACGTATCTGCGCATGTGCCGGAGATCGCCGATCGGCTGTTAATGCCTGAAACTGGCACATGCGCAGATACGTCGAGGGGGACAGATCCTCATAGGAGACAGATTTTCATGCTACACCGGAACGGCGCGGGAACACGGCGAGAGGAACGCGCGGAGCAAAGGTAAGTGAATTGATACAGGGGGGACTTGGGGACTTAATATGGGGGGTGAATTAATATGGGGAATGAATTACTATATGGGGGATGAATTACTATATGGGGGATGAATTACTATGGGGGATGAATTACTATGGGGGATGAATTACTATATGGGGGATGTATTACTATATGGGGGATTAATTACTATATGGGGGATGAATTACTATATGGGGGATGAATTACTATGGGGGATGAATTACTATATGGGGGATGAATTACTATGGGGGATGAATTACTATATGGGGGATGAATTACTATATGGGGGATGAATTACTATATGGGGGATGAATTACTATGGGGGATTAATTACTATAGGGGGGGTGAATTACTATATGGGGGTGAATTAATATGGGGAATGAATTACTATATGGGGGATGAATTACTATGGGGGATGAATTACTATAGGGGGGATGAATTACTATGGGGGATGAATTACTATAGGGGGGATGAATTACTATAGGGGGGATGAATTACTATGGGGGATGAATTACTATATGGGGGATGAATTACTATATGGGGGATGAATTACTATGGGGGATGAATTACTATATGGGGGATGAATTACTATGGGGGATGAATTACTATATGGGGGATGAATTACTATATGGGGGATGAATTACTATGGGGGATGAATTACTATGTGGGATGAATTACTATATGGGGGATGAATTACTATAGGGGGGGATGAATTACTATGGGGGATGAATTACTATATGGGGGATGAATTACTATGGGGGATGAATTACTATATGGGGGATGAATTACTATGGGGGGGATGAATTACTATGGGGGATGAATTACTATAGGGGGGATGAATTACTATATGGGGGATGAATTACTATGGGGGATGAATTACTATGGGGGATGAATTACTATATGGGGGATGAATTACTATATGGGGGATTAATTACTATGGGGGATGAATTACTATATGGGGGATGAATTACTATGGGGGATGAATTACTATAGGGGGGATGAATTACTATATGGGGGATGAATTACTATAGGGGGGATGAATTACTATATGGGGGATGAATTACTATGGGGGATGAATTACTATATGGGGGATGAATTACTATATGGGGGATTAATTACTATGCTTACTATGGGGGAATATTACTATACTTACTATGGATGACACATACACATCATTCATCTACTCTTGGTCTGGCCCCCGGGTCCAATATATGAACCCATTGCGGCCCTCAAGTCAAAAAGTTTGCCACCCCTGGTATAGATAATGGAATTTACACAGCTTTTACTTTCTGACTGCCCATCACATTTCTTGAGGTGCTAAAATACCAGGATAGTACAAACACCCTCAAATTACCCCTTTTCAGAAATTAGACACTCTAAGTTACCTGCTGAGAGGCATATTGAGTCCATGGAAGATTTATTTTTTTCCACAAGTTTCTGGAAAATGACAAAAACTTTTTTTTTTTTACACGAAGTTGTCATTTAAATGATTTATTTCTCGCACAAGCCATGGGTATATGTGGAATTACACCCCAAAATACATTCTGCTGCTTCTACTGAGTATGAGGATACCACATGTGTGAGACTTTTTGGGAGCCTAGCCACATACAGGAGCCTGAAATCCAATGACCACTTTGAAAGCCTGAAGGTGCGTAACTTCCTCATTACACTTCCTCACTACCTATCACAGTTTCGAAGGCCCTGACATGCCAGGATAGCCCCAAACCCCCCCCCCCCCGATGACCCCTTTCTGGAAAGTAGACACCCCAAGGAATTTAAAAAGAGGCATGGTGAGTATTTTGCAGATCTCATTTTTTCTCACAAGGTTTTGAAATATAAAAAAAAATGTTTTTGTTTTTTTTCTTAATTTTCCAAAAACTTGTGGCAACAAATTAGATCTGCAAAATACTTACTGTGCTTTTTATCAAATTCCTTGGGGCGTCTACTTTCCAAAAAGGGGTAATTTGGGGTGGTTAGGTGCTATCCTGGCATTTCAGGGCCTCCGAAACTGTGATAGGTAGTCTGGAAGTGTAATGAGGAAATAAAGCCCTTTAAAAGCCTGAAGGTGCTTATTGGATTTTGGGGTCCTGTACTTGGCTAGACTGCCAAAAAGTCTCTCACATGTAGTACCCCCATACTCGGCAGAAGTAGAAAAATTTATTTTGGGGAGTAATTCCACATATACCCATGGCATGTGTGAGCAGTAAATCATTTAAGTGACAATTTTGTGTAAAAAAATTTTTTTGTCATTTTCCAAAAACGTGTGGTAAAAAAATAAATTCTTCTAGTGATTCAACATTCCTCTCAGCAAATAGTTTGGGGTGACTACTTTCCAAAAAGGGGTCGTTTTGGGGGGTGGGGGCGTTTTATGCCCAGCATTAGAAGTTTATGTTACACATCATTCACTCTTCTAACCACCTGAAGACCAAGCCTTTTTGTTCACATGAAAAAATCAGTATTTTTTGCTAGGAAATTAATTTAAACCCCCAAACATTATATATTTTTTTAAAGCAGACACCCTAGTAAATAAAATGGTGGGTACTACAAATTTGTATGGCACATAGTACTCGCGCAGTGATTTTTCAAAAGCAAATGTTTTTTTAAAAATACACTTTTTTTACTTTTAATGCACAAAAACACAATATATTGGCCAATTGTTTGGTAAAATATAAAAGATAATGATATGCCGAGTAAATAGATACCAAACATGACATGCTTTAAAACTGCACATGCCCCGTGCAATGGCGACAAACTGCAAACATTTTTAATATCCATAGGCAGCGCTTTAAAAGCCTTTAAAAGCTACCATTTTAGATTTACAGAGGAGGTCTAGTGTTAGAATTACTGCCCTTGATCTGACATTCACAGCAATACCTCACATGCATGGTGCAACCGCTGTTTACATAACGGCACAGGGTCAAGGCTTGTGCACACAGGTGTGCATGCATGGGAGGGGCAATTTTTTTTTTTAGTTATTTTGATTTTTTTTTTATTATTTTTACATTGTACCTTTCATTTTTTTTTTTATCACTTTTAATGTTATAACAGGGAATGCAAATAACCCCTATAACTTCAATGGGCATTGTCATATATTCTTTTTTGAGAAATCTGTGGTCTATCAAACTCTAGATATCTCCTCTGCCCTTACACTATCTAATCAAACCAAAATCGGTGTGATCAGATGCTTTCCCAATTTACAAATGGCGCTGTTTATATCCTGCGAAACTGAAGTGATGAAATGCTTGTAGCTTCCGAATTCTTAGGCTATAGAGATGATTGGCACCATTCTGGTCTCCAATCAGCTCTATGGTCAGCTGGCAGAAACACTGGCTGCATTCTCAGGTTCCCCTGATGGCACGGGACTGCCCAAGAAGGCCGTGGAAGGCAGTGGGGGAGGGGGGACATCATCTCCCACTGCTTGTAAAAGCAATCTTGCAGCTAATTAGCCACTAGGATTGCTTTTAAATGAAAGCCGATCGTCAGCTGAAAAAAATGATACCAAGATGATGCCTGCAGCTGTAGGCATCATCCTGGTATAACCATTCAAATCCAGTGATGTACCAGTACATCGCTGGTCCTTGTTGGTTATATACTGTATGCTATGTTCTTTTTTTTTTGTATGCAGCCTGTGGAATGAATGAAAAAATGAGAAGAAATCTCTGCCAGAAAAAGTGTGTGGTATGCCCACCATTAGAATATACAGCCCTGCATCCACCCACTTCTAATGGTGGGCACACATTAGGTCACACTTTGCCACAAGTGCCAGTTCCAAAATTGAGTAAATGTCTAAATAGTGGCACGCTTGAATAAAAAATGTCCACGTATAAGTGGTACCCCATATGGAGAAATGATGACACCAAGTTCCAAACTATCTTGTCACTGCTCCCCATGTAGTCTGGGCATCCGGGGGGCTCCACGTGACTATCTTTTCCCTCGTAAATCCAAAACTGATAAGTATAGTCTGTTGTCCTCTCACAGGTCTTCTACATCTTGACCCCATATCTGGCACGCTTGCAGGGGAGAAATTGTTTGAATGCAAGGCGGCCAGAAAAATTAATGAGGGACTCATCAACGCAGATGTTTTGCTGAAGAGTATAGACATCTGCAAATTTTAGGTTAAGGTGATTTGCAAGGGGCTGAATTTTGTGGAGCCAGTCAAATTCATTGTTACCCCAAGGATGACAGTGTATTGTCGCTGAAATGCATAAAACACATTATATCTCATATCTATGCCTGGCCATGGCAGCAGAGAACACGGCATATGATGAATCGGGTCTGCGGACCAACACAACTGCAATTCATTTCTTTTAGTAATGCCCATGTTGAGGGTTAGGCCCCAAAAAAATGTAAATTTGAAAACCGTAATGAGTTTCCATGCAAATGGTCTGGCAAGGTTTGAATTTGGGTTGGTTTGAAATTGTTGTGCATATAAATTGCTTTGAACCACAATCAACGCATACAGATATTCCGTGAAAAACAGCTCCAAAAATCAAGGAAGTATGTGAAAGACCAGGATGTACTAGACCGCTGGTACTCGCCAGTTCACCAAAAGGTAGAGCAGCACTAGTACTGGCACTCTGCTGCATATGAGAGTCATCAAAATTTACCGGCAAATGCTAACAGAGATCAGGCCTGATCCTGCGAACACTGCGGTTTTGTGTGCAATGTATCAAGTGACAGTGACCTACTGACACTGCACTTGCTGGGGGAGAAGGGGGGGAGTAAGCGTAGGGGCTAAACGCAGGTGCTGGCAGGTGCCGGGGCTGATCCCGCTAACGCTGCATTTTTGGGGACGCTATATTAATGTGAACACTGGTATAATGCTGACCTGATCAAAGATATTGACCAGTTCAGACGCTATACTAGCAATGGAGGATCATTGTACATGAGCGTGTTCCTGGAAATCAAGGGGTTAAATGTGATGACTGGTGTACTGACGGGCAATCTGACACTATCTGGGAGGGGTGTGAAAACCATGGGAGCGCGAATCACGTATATATATATATATATATATATATATATATATGTGTGATTTTGTGTACCTTTGCCGCCCTGTAGCAGTATTTCTGCTGTAGGGTGGTCAGGAAGCGGTTACAGAAGAGGTTTGTGTTACGGCGCTGCGTTACTTTAACTGACAATTGCGCGGTCATGCAACACTGCACCCAAATTAAATTTACATCCTTTTTTTCCCACAAATTGAGCTTTCTTTCGGTGGTATTTGATCGCCTGTGCATTTTAAATTTTTTGCGCTATAAAAAAAAAAGGCTGACAATTTTGAAAAAAAAAACAATATTTTGGACTTTTTGCTATAAAACATGTCCAGTAAAAAAATTAAAAAATCTAATTTTGTCACAAATTTCATCCAAAATGCATGTATTTACTAAAAGAAATCCCAATACGTGTAAATTAATTGGTTTACATGAAAGTTATAGCATTTACAAATGGCGGGAAAGATACTGGGATTTTTAATTTTTTTTTTATACTAATAATGGCGGCGATCAGCGACATATGGCAGTGATCAGCGACTTATGGCAGGACTGCAGGACTGCGGGACTGTGGCAGACATTTTGACACTGGGGGGGAACTGACTTGGGGTCACTGACATCCCGAGGGACACCAATACAGTGATCAGTGAAAAAAAAAACACTGACACTGTACTAATGGCACTGGGGAGGAAGGAGTTAACATTCACTGAAAGGGTTAACTGTGTGAGGGGAGTGTTTTACTAGGGGGCGGGAGTGTGTGCTGGACGGGGACAGGCAGATCCGGAGAGATAAACTCTTCTCTCAGGTTCAGCTTGTCAGGAGCTGACAGGCAACTGACAGAGAGCAGGGCTGTGTGTAAACAATGCAGCCCTGCTCTCTGTCAGCGATTGCCGCTAATCGCCGGAAAACGCCCAGTAATGACCTGCTGAGACCCGCTGCTGACACCCGCGGGACAGGTAGGGCGGGCCCCCTACCTGTTTTGCAAAACCACGTTTTAAAATGTGGTTTTGTGCAGCCGTGCCGCCCTGCAAACGTTTTAATGCAGTGGCTGGGGCTCAAGTGGTTAATGTTCTCCTTTAACTTCATGGATTTTCTGCTTAAAACCAGTAGTGAACCTGCTGCTGATTAAAGAACACTACATTTTATCTTATCTATCTTACTTACTTAGGTACATATCTTATTGTATAAGGAAAACAAGAAAAGGAAAAGAGCCTCTAAGTGTAGACTGTAATCTTACTTTAATGAAACCAAGAAAATGGCCACTCACATATATACATAAAAGTCTTATCTGTGAGAGCCGAGTTATATAGCCTGACCACCATGGGACTACAAAGCCCAGTGGTGAACCAAAGATGAATAAATAGTATGAAAGATAAACTATTCATCATCAAACCTTACTAAATAAAAAACAATGACTAAAAAAATTAATCACAATGATACATACAATAATGTTACATAAAACATAAAATAGTGAAGCAAAAATATATATGGTAATATGTTAATTAAAATTAAAAGAGCACATATAGTATATGAATCAGTTCACCCAATAAATACAAAAATCATGAGGATAATCCTAATAATGATATTAGTAATAGTTCTACCTACATTTATTTAATATATTGTATATTGTGCACTTATTATGGATGTGCTAGTGATGTCAACCTGCAATTATTTAGCTTAAAGAGACGTGCCTGCAAGTAATTTTATAAAACATTTTAATCATAGATTCAGTACAGTAATAAAAGTATAGGATATTTATGATGAATCTACTTGTATATATGATAGCATAAATTAGAGGGTATATATATCTCCCATAGATAAAACAGGATGTGACCAATAAAGCTCTCTCTAAACAGTAGAACAGAATGGTGGCAACCTCCAACTCTTCGAACCACCCAAGGAGAGGGTATCAAGGTTGTAAACCCAGAAGGTCTCCTGTTGGCAGAGCCTATAAAAAACGCTCCACCTCAAGGAGACTTCAGGACATACCTTCAATTACGCAGACTCTCAACCCAAGAGTGGATTTGTTGTGGAATTCCAGGAAATGGCCAGGCACACTATGTTTGTCCTTACCCTCTTCAATAAAATGATGAAGCTCACCAAACCTTTTTCTTAAACATCTTATTGTGTGACCCACATATACTGTAACAGCGTACACAGACAACTGAGGCAACAGTGAGGAGAAGTTCTGGTACATTTTGCTGGCTAGAAGCTAAAAAGAGTGGGAAATTTGAGTGGAGAGTGAAACACAGTTTTGCTTTTGACTGCTGGTGCTTGTAGTTGTTTTATTTTCTTCTTTGGGGTCTTCCTAGCAGCTTTTACTTTTTTAAATCACCTTTTCTGTCACTTTTTAAACATCATTTTTTCCCCTACCCTTCTTTCAGTCTGCTAATTAAGTGAAGGGGTTAATTGGTCACAGGTGCTACAGGTACTATATAACTTTCTGTAGAGCTCACATTCAGCTTGCTCATTCTTGATCTTGCCTGTATTTTGCTTGCTCGATTTTTGATCAAGTGGACACTTGATTAAGTTAAGTTAAAAAATCGGAGATGAAAACAGGAGTCTTCTAAACTGTAAGGGACTACTGATATTTTCTGTTAGTAATAATAATATTGTAACTGGGATAGTGAGTGCTAGCAGGGTTGAAGGTTTTGTGCAGTGCACAGTGTGCCACATGTATGCAACAATGGAGCAACAGCTCCAGGATGGATACCACTGTGACAGATGTGATCAGGTTGCCCTTCTGGAAGCTTGCGTTAGAGATCTGGAGGAGCCTTTTGCAACACTGGGCAGAACCGACAACCTTGAAAGGGGTCTTCTGCTCTCTGAGGAGGTAGCTAATGGGATTGATGTGGAAAGTAGAGGGGGTAATCAGGATTATCAGGTAGGAAGATGGGTTACTGTAGTGACAGGGAGTGGTAGGGGCTCACAGAAAAGGAAGGCCATCCCTGGGTTTGAGCACCCAAACAGATTTGACAAATTGGGTGACGATGTAGTGGTGGCAAGCTCAGCGGTGGCAGCCCTGGATGTCACTGCTATCCCTAACAGCCAGGAGGGCAGACCCTCTGGGAGGGGTGGTGAGGGTAGTGCAGAAAGGCCTAGACAGTTGTTGTTAATAGGGGATTCTATAATCAGAAGGACTGATAGAATAATTTGTCGTCAGGATCACTTCAACTGAATGGTTTGCTGTCTCCCTGGTGCCTGGGTTTGATAAATTACTAGGAGGGGCTGGGCATGACTCAGCTGTCTTGGTCCATGTTGGAACCAATGACAGAATACATGGAAGGTGGAGGCTCCTTAAAAATCAATTTAAAGAACTAGGCTGCAAGTTGAAGGGAAGGACCTCAAAGGTGATATTTTCTGAAATATTACCTGTGCCATTCACAACACAGGAAATACTGGGGGAGAATAGAGAAATGAATACATGGCTAAAGGCCTGGTGTAAGAGGGAAGGATTTGGTTTTCTAGAGCACTGGGCTGACTTTTCATTGGGGTGTAACCTATATGCTAGAGATGGTTTGCACCTAAATGGAAGGGGGTCTGCTGTGCTGGGGGAGAGGTTTCTGGGATGGCTGGAAGAGTATTTAAACTAGGATTGAGGGGGGAGAGAGAAGTAGATTATAATGGGGCAGACAGATCAGACAGAAGTCAGTCCTTATTGATGGGTGGAATGGGGAAAGATGGGGGGAGGGCTATGGTAGGTGACAAGAAGGTTCCATGTTGCAAAGAACCATTAGAATTGGTACCATTTGTATGAAAATAATGCATTAAAGTGTCTGCAAAGCAAAATAGGTGAGTTGGAAGTGTTGTTGCATGAGGAGAACTATGATTTAATTGGTATTGCTGAATCTTGGCTTCATTCTTCACATGACTGGGCGATTAATATTCCTGGCTACGTTCTCTTTTGGAGAAATAGGGTTAAAGGAAAGGTGGTGGTGTGTGAGAAGTGATCTCAAAGCGAGTGTGAGAGATAACCTAGTTGATGGAGAGCGTGTGTCAGGAATGGACTTGCCAATAGTGGTGGGACTCACCTGCCTTGTGGGCTGAAGTACCAGGGCTGGCCAGCGGGTGCTCTCAACAACCAGAGGTTCACTTCGGCAATTAGCCATCACCTGGGGCTGATTGCAGGTGGTGTATTTAAGGGATGGCCAAACCTGCAGTCTGTGCCTTGGTGTGTGTTTTTCCATGGGCCCCTGTACCTTGTAACCTGTGTTCCTGTTCCTGTTCCTGCCTGACTTGTTGCTGACCCTGCCTGATCCTGACCTCTGCTGACTTATCCTGTTTGATCCCTGGCTTGTGACCCTGAGCATTCTCTCCGCCTGCTCCTCCTGTACCTACCTGCCCGATAGTTATCGACCCGGCCTGCCTGACTACGTTGTGCTCTATATGTGTATGTACCTGTGTATCTTTATCAGTTTAGGTTTGGGTTTGTTTCACCTTGTTGTATGTATTTGTGTTAGCTTGGGGTTTGGTGCACTGCGTTTATGTTTGTATTGTTAGTCTTAATAAATTGTCTTATTTATACCATATCTGAAGCTTGCGTTTCCCTGTGTCAGTCCACACACTTCTGGTCACACCCGCATCCCTGACAGTGTGATGAGGCTGAAGCATTATGGGTAGAACTGCACATGGGAGTGCGTACTACAAAGGCAATCAATGGAGTTTGTTATAGGCCATCCAGTGTTAATGAGGAGATGGAGACTCAGCTCCTTGCACAGTTCAAAAGGGCTGCAAGGGCTGGGACAGTGATAATAATGGGTGATTTTAACTACCCTGAAATTGACTGGAGTAATGGCACTGCAAGAACAGTTAAAGAGCAACAATGTATAAACCTACTAAAGGACCATTTTATGGTACAGTTCATAGAGGCCCCAACTAGGAATGATGCTCTTCTGGACCTGGTAATCTCAAACAATGCAGATCTTATTACTAGAGATGAGCGAATTATTCAAAAATTCGGTTCGGCTGATTCGCCGCATTCGCGGAATAAATTCGCTGCGAATTTAACTTATAAAAAGGGTGTTTCTAGGCTTCAGAGAGCCTTTATATTAGTGCAGAACACTGTACCTTTAATTTAAATGCCCTTGGAGTCTGCTGGGGAAGAGAAATAATACTGTCAGTCAGTATGACATGCAGATGAGTGCCGTCGATCTTAGAATCACCGCACACTTCACTCATTTGGGCAGTCACGGGGCCAAAACCAGAGTGTGGAGCCACAGTGTGGCGGTGGAGGCAGCAGCAATGGGAGGCCATACAGCACCCTATGACAAAATGGAACCCACCAGCAGTGTGAGGAGACATTGTGGGCCATTTGTGCCAAGGAATGCGAGGGACTCCCTGCCTCCATCTCCACAGCATACTGCCACGGTGCATCTGGGTCCTCTGTCTCCTCCTCCTCCTCTACCAGATGCTCCTGCTCCTCCACTCCTGTCCGCTGAGTGGAAAAACCACCCATTTCACTCAATAATTCCTGAGCACCAATGTCCTCCTCTACCTCCTCCTCTTCTTCCTGTCCTGCCCCCACAGGGGTCATGTGGCGTTGAGATCTGTGCGCCACGTCTACCGCACCCTGACCAGCCATTGTTAACAGCATTTGTTCCAGGACATGCAACAGAGGAATGACGTCGTTCATCCCATAGTCCTGCCGACTCACGAATAGCGTGGCCTCCTCAAAGGGCCTGAGCAAGCGGCAGGTGTCACGCATGAGCTGCCAATGGCTGACATCTAAGTTACACAGGGGAGTACCTTTATCCGCTTGTAACATCAGGAAATCGGTGATGGCCTTTCGCTGCTCGTAAAGGCGGTCTAACATATGTAGGGTTGAATTCCACCTTGTTGCAACGTCGCAGATCAGGCGATGCTGTGGAATTCCGTTCTGCCGCTGCAGCTCAAGGAGGGTGTGCTTTGCGGTGTAGGAATGGCTGAAATGCATGCAAAGTTTACGTGACATTTTAAGGATGTCTTGCAGTGGGATGGTGGATTTTAGGAACCGCTTGACAACCAGATTGAACACGTGAGCCATGCATGGCGCATGGCACAACCTTCCTTGATGCAGAGCAGACACCATGTTCTTTCCGTTGTCGGTCAACATGGTTCCGATTTTCAGTTTGCGTGGAGACAGCCATCTGTCGATTTCTCTGTTCATTACACTCAGAAGTTCCTCCCCTGTGTGACTACGTTCGCCAAGGCATACCAGGTGCAGCACAGCGTGACACCGTTGCGCCCTGCACATGTGACATGCCGGTCGGGTAATGGGACTTGGCACGGGGGTGGCGGCTGAGGACACGGCGGAAGAAGAGGTGGTAGAGGCGGACATCTTTGCTGGACCAAGGACGTGCAAACGTGGAGGCAAAAGCGGCGTGACCTGTCCAAGTTGCTGGTGCGGCTGTGCCGGCACCACGTTCACCCAGTGGGCCGTAAATGACATGTACTGTCCCTGACCGTAGTTACAGCTCCACACGTCGGCGCTGCCGTGCACTTTGGCAGAGACCGACATGCTCAAAGACTGGCCCACCATCTCTTCTACATGTGAATGCAGGGCTGGCACTGCCTTTTTGGCAAAGAAATGACGGCTTGGCACTCTCCACCGCGGCTCGGCACAAGCCATCATTTCTCGGAAAGGTGCTGAGTCCACCACTTGGAAAGGGAGGGACTGCAGCACCAGCAACTTGGACAGGAGGACGTTCAGCTTCTGCAACGTCGGGTGCGTGCTCGCAAACTGTTGTCTCTTGTAAACGGATTCCAAGAAAGACTGCTGACGGAATCCGTGAAGAGGAGTAGCAGGAGAAGGAGCATCCGAACGAGCGGAAGATGCCAACGAGCGACAACTCCCCTCAGCAGAGGTGTTGGAGCCTTGACTGGCTGATAGAGGGCGATTGACGTCGGGTGACGGAGCAAGTAACGGAGCGGGTGATGGAGCGGGGGCTGGGGCAGGCAGAACCGCTGTATCTTTATCACAGTTTTCCCAGGCCACCGAATGGCGACGCTGCATATGCTGACGCAACGCTGTAGTCCCAACATTGGCCCCCTGGCCACGCTTGACTTTCTGGCCACATAGTCGACATACGGCTACGTTTACTTCCTCGGGCGGCTTGACGAAAAATTGCCACACCGCCGAGTAGGAAACTTTGCCCCCGCTACTCCTCACTGGCTGACTGCTACTTCCTCCGTGCACACCGGCACCACTACTGGCCATGGTGGTAGGCTGCAGTGGAGCTGGTGCCTGATGACGACAATAGCCTGATGACGACGAGGCTGCCAAGTGCGATCAGCCTCATCATCATCAATTAGAGTCTCCGCGTCACTACTAGCCCCCTCGGCTGCGTGTGGGTCAGGAGACAGACCTGTCTCTAGACCGGCTACCGAGCCACTCTCCTCGCCAGTACTTCTTCGCCTGGCTGCTGAAGAGGCGGATGTCTCCCCCGGTTCCTGACCGCCCTCTGTTAGCTCTTCCTCACTGTACAGTGGGGCTGAGCCCACAGCATGCGATACTTCGCTTGGTGAGGGAACACCAAAGGACAGGGGCAGGTCGAGGACACGTGATTTCAGTGGGCTTGCTCCCGGGCCATGCCAACTAACGGTTGTGTCTGACGTACCCACCGATCGTTGGCTGTAGGTGTCAGAGGTGACCTGGGAAGAGGAAGACGACCGAGTCAACCAATCGATGACGGCAGGGTTGTCGGTGGAGACACGACCGCTGGATGACACCGGGAGCACTGGCCTCTGGCTGCGACTAGTGCTGCCTCGACCCCTTCCTCTGCTGCCACGTCTGCTCGCTCCTGAAACATTGCCTCCTCTGCCACTCCTCTGCGTGTTGTCTGACATACTCTTTAATTCAATAAGCACCCCAAAAATAAAACCGGATTTAACTCTTTGAACGTACAATAGTGGTTGTGAAGCAGAAAGTCAGTTTATTTAGCACAATCGGTCAATTGCAGCTTGCCGTTGGCTGGAAACTGTACGTTTAGGTCACTGGAATGCACTAATCACCCAAAAAATATTACCGCCAGCCGGCGTGTACATGGTTTTAACTCTTTGAACGTACAATAGTGGTTGTGAAGCAGAAAGTCAGTTTATTGTACACAATCGGTCAATTGCAGCTTGCCGTTGGCTGGAAACTGTACGTTTCTGTCACTGGAATGCACTAATCACCCAAAAAATATTACCGTCAGCCGGCGTGTAAATGGATTTAACTCTTTGAACGTACAATAGTGGTTGTGAAGCAGAAAGTCAGTTTATTTAGCACAATCGGTCAATTGAAGCTTGCCGTTGGCTGGAAACTGTACGTTTATGTCACTGGA
This sequence comes from Staurois parvus, assembly GCF_062004578.1. Classification (NCBI taxonomy): domain Eukaryota; kingdom Metazoa; phylum Chordata; class Amphibia; order Anura; family Ranidae; genus Staurois; species Staurois parvus. The sequence goes on from NW_028317818.1 coordinate 7,780,422, forward strand.
ATGCACTAATCACCCAAAAAATATTACCGCCACCCGGCGTGTAAATGGATCTAACTCTTTGAACGTACAATAGTGGTTGTGAAGCAGAAAGTCAGTTTATTTAGCACAATCGGTCAATTGCAGCTTGCCGTTGGCTGGAAACTGTACGTTTATGTCACTGGAATGCACTAATCACCCAAAAAATATTACCGCCACCCGGCGTGTATATGGATTTAACTCTTTGAACGTACAATAGTGGTTGTGAAGCAGAAAGTCAGTTTATTTAGCACAATCGGTCAATTGCAGCTTGCCGTTGGCTGGAAACTGTACGTTTATGTCACTGGAATGCACTAATCACCCAAAAAATATTACCGCCACCCGGCGTGTAAATGGATCTAACTCTTTGAACGTACAATAGTGGTTGTGAAGCAGAAATCAGTTTATTTAGCACAATCGGTCAATTGCAGCTTGCCGTTGGCTGGAAACTGTACGTTTCTGTCACTGGAATGCACTAATCACCCAAAAAATATTACCGCCAGCCGGCGTGTAAATGGATTTAACTCTTTGAACGTACAATAGTGGTTGTGATGCAGAAAGTTAGTTTATTTAGCACAATCGGTCAATTGCAGCTTGCCGTTGGCTGGAAACTGTACGTTTATGTCACTGGAATGCACTAATCACCCAAAAAATATTACCGCCACCCGGCGTGTAAATGGATCTAACTCTTTGAATGTACAATAGTGGTTGTGAAGCAGAAAGTCAGTTTATTGTACACAATCGGTCAATTGCAGCTTGCCGTTGGCTGGAAACTGTACGTTTCTGTCACTGGAATGCACTAATCACCCAAAAAATATTACCGCCAGCCGGCGTGTAAATGGATTTAACTCTTTGAACGTACAATAGTGGTTGTGAAGCAGAAAGTCAGTTTATTTTGCACAATCGGCAAACTGCAGCACCAACTGTGCACGACAGCCACCAAAAAAAAAAAGGGTGTATGTCACTTTAAATTTTCGATTCTTTGATAGCTGTGGCCCTAAGTAACGATTCTGTGTCCCTGAGTAACGATTCTGTGTCCCTGAGTAACGATTCTGTGGCCCTAAAGTCTCTGTGGCCCTAACTCTGTCCCTTAATACACACAGGTCTGTCTCTCTTGAATGACCGGAGGCCAATGGAGAATTCTAAGATGGCCGCGATTTATAGCTCCACCATTACACAGTGCTGGCTGGCTGCTGATTGGCTAATGCGATCACATGTGATGAATGCATTATGGGTCAGCGCGCCTTGTCTGCGCGCCTTCCCAGAGATCCCCGCCCCATCTTCTCTGTCCATTTTCTCCGTCGCCACACATGTCGCCGCCATTTTTGGGAAAATTCGATTCGTGCATCCGAAGTTTGCTAATCTTCGGATTCGTCGCGAATAGAATTTTTCCAAATCTTCGGAACGAATTCCACTTCGTCATGTTCGATTCGCTCATCTCTACTTATTACTAATGTCCATATAAAAGAACATCTGGGTACCATAACATGATTTCATTTATTGTTAGCTGTAAACAACAAGCACATATGGGAAAAATAAAAACACTCAACTTAAAGAGAGCTAATTTTCAAAGGCTGAGAGTTGCTCTCCAAGAATTAGACTGGGAGGGAATATAGACATCAATGAACACCACACAGAAATGTGAGTTTTTCAAAAAGACTGTATGTGAACACACTGCAAAATATATGTCTATGAGCAACAAGTTTAAAAGGTTAAAAATCAAACCTATGTGGCTTACAGCCAAAGTTAAAAAAGCTATAAACAATAAGAAAAAAAGCTTTTATAAGCTATAAAAATGAAGGAACGCTATCATCGTTTAAACATTGCAAGGAATATAACAGAATATGTAAAAAGGAAATCAAATGAACAACAGATTGCAAAAGATAGCAGGACAAACCCCCACAAATTCTTCAAATATATTAATAGTAAAAAGGTCAGGTCCGAGCATGTAGGCCCTTTACAAATCTAGAGTGGGTGACAGGGGATAAAGAGAAGGCAAATTTATTAAATACCTTCTTCAACTCTGTGTATAAAAAGGAGCATGGGGAGCTCTTGCCCATATTGGGCATGGTATTGACACAGCCCCAGATGATACACATTGGCTCACAGTTGATATGATCTAGAAATATTTAGACAGAATTAAGGTGAAAAAAACTCTTAGACTGGATGGCATACACCCACAGGTCCTTAATGAATTGAAATGTGTCATTTCAAAGCCATTGTTTCTAATTTTTAGGGACTCTTTAATGACTGGCATAGTACCACTGGATTGGCATAAGGCAAATGTAGTGTCTGTATTTAAAAAGGGATTAATATCTTTACCAAGTAATTATAGACCTGTTCGTTTAACTTCTATAGTTGGGAAGATACTGGATACTAAGCAACAGACAGCATGGATTCATAAAAGACAGAAGTTGTCAAACAAATATGATTTCTTCTTATGAGGAGGTGAGCATAACCTTGGACAGAGGGGTGGCGGCGGATATGGTATACTTGGATTTTGCAAATGTGTTTGGCACAGATCCCCACACATGGGTAATGTGCAAGGTAAAGTCTACAGGTTTGTAAAATTCAGTATGTAAATGGATTGAAAACTGGCTAAAAGATCACATTCAGAGATTAGTGGTTAATGATTCATACTCTGAATGGTCTAGGGTTGTTAGTGGTGTACCCCAAGCTTCAGTGTTGGGACCCTTACTTTCTAATATATTTATAAACGATATAGGGTCTGGGATTAAAAGTACCATTTCAGTCTTTGTAGATGACACCAAGCTTTGCAGTGGAATAACATCCTTGCAGGATGTCTCCAACTTACAAGCCGACCTCAATGCACTGTTTAATTGGGCAACTAGGTGGCAAATTAGGTTTAATGTTGATAAATGTAAAGTTATGCACTAAGGAACTAAGAATATGCATGCATCATACACACTAGGGGGAGTACAACTGGGGGAATCAATGGTGGAGAAGGATCCGGGAGTTCTGGTAGATCATAAGCTTAATAATGGCATGCAATACCAAGCTGCAGATTCTAAAGCAAGCAAAATCCTCTCTTGTATTAAAAGAGGTATAGACTTCAAGAGAGGGATATCATTTTACCCTTGTACAAGTCATTAGTAACACCTCATCTGGAATATGCAGTTCAGTTTTGGGCACCAATTCACAAAAGCAATATTGGGGAACTGGAGAAAATGCAGAGAAGGGCAACCAAACTGGTAAGAGGTATGGAAGGGCTCAGCTATGAGGAAAGATTAAAGAAATTTAATTTATTCTCTCCTGAGAAGAGGAGATTAAGCGGGGATATGATCAACATGTATAAATACATTAGTGGTTCGTATCGTGACCTCGGTGTAGAGTTATTCACCCTGAGGTCATCATAGAGGACAAGGGGGTATTCTTTACGTCTGGAGGAAAAGAGATTTAATCTCCAAATAGTTTCTTCACTGTAAGAGCTTTGAAAATGTGGAATAGACTCCCTCAAGAGTTGTTTCTGGCTAGCTCAGTGGATTGCTTTAAAAAAAGACTTGGATTCTTTCCTAGATACACATAATATAACTGGATACTAATATTTATAGGTAAAGTTGTTCCAGGGAGTATTGCCGATTGCCTCACAGGAAATCAGGATGGAACTTTTTCCCCTGCAGGAGCAAATTGGATTATCCTTTGCTGTTTTTTTTTTGCCTGTGGATATAGGATTTTAACCTTTTTTTTAATGGTTGCACTAGATGAACTTTTTGTCTTTTTTCAGCCAGACTATCTATGTAACTATGTAACAGACTACAAATTCTACAAATTCTGATGATCAAATGTAAAAATTGTCAATTGTATGTTTTCCCCCAATGGCTATTTAATTCGGCTCTTCCCTGTCGCTCCCTGAGTTTGATGAAGAAACGTGCATGCCTGAATTCAGCATAACTCATGCTCGGAAATGCGTCTCTCTCCACCCTGCATTGATGTCACTCCACAGATGATGCCGTCAATGCTGTGATCCAACACCATCTTGGAAGATCATAGCTGGCTTCCTCTTTACCCAGTGACATCTTCTGCATCTTGGCATGTCACAGATGAGCCTATCTTTTATGTATATATGTGAGTGGCTATTTTCTTGGTTTCATTAAAGTATAATTACAGTTTACATTTAAAGGCGTTTTTCCTTTTCTCATTTTCCTTGTATACAGAGTCAGCTTGTGCTCCCTGCATCAGCCAATCCTAGTGAATGGACTTTATATAAATACGAGCTTAATTTAATAACATATTACGAGGTGATTAACCTGTTTGCACCTACAGTTGCAAGAAAAAGTATGTGAACCCCTTGGGATTACGTGGAGTTTTGCATGAATTGGGCATAAAATGTGCTCTGAACGTCATCTAAGTCACAACAATAGAAGAACACAGTCTGCTAAACATAATACTACACAAACATTAGATGTTGCCATGGTTTAATTGCACATAACATGTAAACATTCACAGTGCAGGGAGGAAAAAGTATGTGAGGTCCTAGCTTAATGACTTCTCCCAGAACTAATTGGAGCCAGGAGTGAGCCAAACTTGACTCCAATCAGTGTGATGATATTGGATGTGTTGCTGACAGCTGTCCTGACCTTAAAAACACACACCTGTTTTGGGTTTACTGGTTTCAAGAAGCACTGTCTGATGTGAACCATGCCTCGCAGAAAAGAGCTCTCAGAAGACCTACGATCAAGAATTGTTGACTTGCATGAAGCTGGAAAGGGTTACAAAAGTATCTCCAAAAGCCTTGATGTTCATGTGTCCACGGTAAGACAGACTGTCTACAAATGGAGAAAGTTTAGCACTGTTGCTACTCACCCTAGGCGTGGTCATCCTGTAAAACTGACTGCAAGAGCACAGCGCAGAATGCTGCATGAGGTAAAGAAGAATCCCAGAGTGTCAGCTAAAGACCTACAGAAATCTCTGGCACATGCTAACATTTTTGTTGACACATCTACAATAAGGAAAACATTAAACAAGAATGGAGTACATGGGTGGACACCACGGAGGAAGCCATTGCTGTCCAAAAAGAATATTGCAGCACGTTTGAAGTTTGCAAAAGAGCACCTGGATGTTCCACAGCACTACTGGCAAAATATACTGTGGACAGATGAAGCCAAGATTGAGTTGTTTGGGAAGAACACACAACACTATGTGTGGAGAAAAAAAGGCACAGCACACCAACATCAAAACCTCATCCCACTGTAAAACATGGCGGAGGGAGCATCATGGTTTGAGGCTGCTTTGCTGCCTCAGGACCTGGACGGATTGTTGTCATTGATGGGAAAATGAATTCCAGAGTTTATCAAGACATTTTGCAGGAAAACGTACGACCATCTGTCCGCCAACTGAAGCTCAGCAGAGGATGGGTGATGCAACAGGACAATGACCCAAAGCATACAAGTAATTCAACAAAACAATGGCTGCAACAGCACAGAATACGCCTTGCGGAGGGGCCCAGTCAGAGTCCTGCCCTCAACCTGATTGAAATGCTGTGGCATGACCTTAAGAGAGCGATTCACACCAGACATCCCAAGAATATTGCTACACTGAAACAGTTTTGTGAAGAGGAGTGGTCCAAAATTACTCCAGATCGTTGTGCAGGTCTGATCTGCAACTACAGGAAACGTTTGGTTGACGTTATTGCTGCCAAAGGAGGGTCAACCAGTTATTAAGTCCAAAGGTTCACATACTTTTTCCTCCCTGCACTGTGAATGTTTACATGTTATGTGCAATTAAACCATGGCAACATCTAATGTTTGTGTAGTATTATGTTCAGCACACTGTGTTCTTCTATTGTTGTGACTTAGATGACGTTCAGAGCACATTTTATGCCCAATTCATGCAAAACTCCATGTAATCCCAAGGGGTTCACATACTTTTTCTTGCAACTGTATGCCAAGGTTGCCAACCATCAGCAAATTTATGGACAGTTTGTAAAAATCAGTGATTTTACAACTGTCTGTAACTATCAGGGGCTGATAATTTGTCATGCTGTGTTGATTTTTGTAAGTATAAACCAGTTAAATTACTTTTTATGGGTATTGTCATTGTTTCCACATTGTGTTTATAGTGTTTAAAAATTTATTGTCTTTAATTTTGTTAGTTTTTAATATCATTTTTCAGGTTGCCAGTAAAAAATGGGCTCCATCAATAAATGTTCTATGTTTTGGCAGTAAAAATGCTGCGGGAGGTTGGTAACACTGGCCTATGCCCCCTCTCCTTCTCTTATTGTACACCTTTCATTGAATGAATAGTGGCTGTAGCTCTACACTCACCAGCCACTTTATTAAGTACACCTGTTCAATTGCTGAGTAACACAAATTGTTAGTCAGCCAATCACATGGCAGCCACTTAATGCATTTACGCTTTTGAGTATTTAAAAAACTGCTAATCTACTTGGATTTTCAGGCACAACCATCTCTAGGGTTTACAGAGAGAGGTCCAAAAAAGAGAAAACATCCAGTAAGTGGTGGCCGGTGAGTGTATATTGACCAGAAGTAATTGTCAGCTCACACGTAGCCTGTTGTGTGCTCCAACTGAATATGTTCCAGTTGAATTGATTTATTGAATGTTTCCTAATTGTGCCATAGATGTAAATGCATCACACTTGAAAGTGATTCTTCAATCAAATGCCACACTTAGCTGTACACTATTATACTAATTAAAATAGAATTTGAATCAGTTAAATTTTGGAGCGATACAAATACCCTTTATTAGCCCGGGGTAAAATGAATCATGCTTCTAATTCACTCTCTAGAGCGGAGGTGTTCCGGGACCATCCAATATTGATGCTGACCACTATGCCAGGGATTAGTGTAGAATCATGCTGTGTTAACCTCTTATGATGTGGAGGCTAACCCTTTCGTAAATGCTCTCTGTTGGCAGTGGTGATCTCTCACTTAGAGGTGTAATCCTTAATAAGTTATCAGGGCAGCAGTGGGAAGACAATGGACAGACTCTTTGTCACATATTGTTTGTATGTGTGTATTTATGGACACTTATGAGCTTTGTACACCTTCTGTATACTGTAATGTATATCATTGTATACTCTTAATAATGTTAAAAGTAAAAATGGTGCCGCACCCTTATATTATACCCATGAATAAATAAGTAAAATCAATTTTTAAAATATTAATTCAGTAATTAAATAATAAATAATTGCCCTTAATGTATCAAAATATAAAATGTGCAACTCATTATTATAGAGATATATAATTAGAGATGAGCGAATCGAAGTATCCGAAGTGGAATTCGAGTCGAATATCGGAAAAATTTCGATTCGTGCCGAATCCGAAAAATAGCCTAATTCGGACGCGCGAATCGAAATTTTTCAGAAAATGGCGGCTGACATGTGCGGCGACGGAGCGGGGATGTCTGGGAAGGCGCGCAGACAAGGCGCGCTGACCCATAATGCATTCCTCAACTACATGTGATCGCATCAGCCTATCAGCAGCCAGCCAGCCAGCACTGTGTAATGGTCGAGCTATAAATAGCGGCCATTTTGGAATTCTTCATTTGCCTGCAGTTATTGAACAGAGGCAGACCGCTCTGTACTAGGGACAGGGACAGAGTTAGGGCCACAGAAACGATAATTGGGGACAGAGAAAAGTTACTTAGGGACAGAGAACCATTACTCAGGGACACAGACTTGTTAATGAGGGCCACAGAATCGTTATTTAGGGACAAAGAAACGCTAGTTAGGGCCACAGAATTCATAATCAGGGACAGACAGAATTGTTACTCAGTGCCAGAGAATTGTTACTTAGGGCCACAGAAACGTTATTAGGGCCACAGAATTGTTACTCAGGGACAGACAGAATTGTTACTGAGTGCCAGAGAATTGTTACTCAGGGACAGACAGAATTGTTACTGAGTGCCAGAGAATTGTTACTTAGGGCCACAGAAACTTTAATTAGGGCCACAGAATTTTTACTCAGGGACAGACAGAATTGTTACTCAGTGCCAGAGAATTGTTACTCAGGGACAGACAGAATTGTTACTGAGTGCCAGAGAATTGTTACTTAGGGCCACAGAAACTTTACTTAGGGCCACAGAATTTTTACTCAGGGACAGACAGAATTGTTACTGAGTGCCAGAGAATTGTTACTCAGGGACAGACAGAATTGTTACTGAGTGCCAGAGAATTGTTACTTAGGGCCACAGAAACTTTACTTAGGGCCACAGAATTGTTACTCGCACAGACACAGAATTGTTACTCGCACAGACACAGAATTGTTACTGAAGGCCACAGAACTGTTACTTAGGGCCACAGAATTGTTACTCGCACAGACACAGAATTGTTACTCGCACAGACACAGAACTGTTACTGAGGGCCACAGAACTGTTACTTAGGGCCACAGAATTGTTACTCGCACAGACACAGAATTGTTACTCAGGGCCACAGAACTGTTACTTAGGGACAAAGAAACGCTAGTTAGGGCCACAGAATTCATACTCAGGGACAGACAGAATTGTTACGGAGTGCCAGAGAATTGTTACTCTGGGCCACAGAAACTTTACTTAGGGCCACAGAATTTTTACTCAGGGACAGACAGAATTGTTACTGAGTGCCAGAGAATTGTTACTCAGGGACAGACAGAATTGTTACGGAGTGCCAGAGAATTGTTACTCAGGGCCACAGAAACTTTACTTAGGGCCACAGAATTTTTACTCAGGGACAGACAGAATTGTTACTGAGTGCCAGAGAATTGTTACTCAGGGACAGACAGAATTGTTACTGAGTGCCAGAGAATTGTTACTTAGGGCCACAGAAACTTTACTTAGGGCCACAGAATTGTTACTCGCACAGACACAGAATTGTTACTCGCACAGACACAGAATTGTTACTGAAGGCCACAGAACTGTTACTTAGGGCCACAGAATTGTTACTCGCACAGACACAGAATTGTTACTCGCACAGACACAGAACTGTTACTGAGGGCCACAGAACTGTTACTTAGGGCCACAGAATTGTTACTCGCACAGACACAGAATTGTTACTCAGGGCCACAGAACTGTTACTTAGGGACAAAGAAACGCTAGTTAGGGCCACAGAATTCATACTCAGGGACAGACAGAATTGTTACGGAGTGCTAGAGAATTGTTACTCTGGGCCACAGAAACTTTACTTAGGGCCACAGAATTTTTACTCAGGGACAGACAGAATTGTTACTGAGTGCCAGAGAATTGTTACTCAGGGACAGACAGAATTGTTACGGAGTGCCAGAGAATTGTTACTCAGGGCCACAGAAACTTTACTTAGGGCCACAGAATTTTTACTCAGGGACAGACAGAATTGTTACTGAGTGCCAGAGAATTGTTACTCAGGGACAGACAGAATTGTTACGGAGTGCCAGAGAATTGTTACTTAGGGCCACAGAAACTTTACTTAGGGCCACAGAATTGTTACTCGCACAGACACAGAATTGTTACTCGCACAGACACAGAACTGTTACTGAGGGCCACAGAAACTTTACTTAGGGACAAAGAAACGCTAGTTAGGGCCACGGAATTCATACTCAGGGACAGACAGAATTGTTACGGAGTGCCAGAGAATTGTTACTCAGGGACAGACAGAATTGTTACGGAGTGCCAGAGAATTGTTACTCAGGGACAGACAGAATTGTTACTGAGTGCCAGAGAATTGTTACTTAGGGCCACAGAAACTTTAATTAGGGCCACAGAATTTTTACTCAGGGACAGACAGAATTGTTACTGAGTGCCAGAGAATTGTTACTCAGGGACAGACAGAATTGTTACGGAGTGCCAGAGAATTGTTACTCAGGGACAGACAGAATTGTTACTGAGTGCCAGAGAATTGTTACTTAGGGCCACAGAAACTTTAATTAGGGCCACAGAATTTTTACTCAGGGACAGACAGAATTGTTACTGAGTGCCAGAGAATTGTTACTCAGGGACAGACAGAATTGTTACGGAGTGCCAGAGAATTGTTACTCAGGGCCACAGAAACTTTACTTAGGGCCACAGAATTTTTACTCAGGGACAGACAGAATTGTTACTGAGTGCCAGAGAATTGTTACTCAGGGACAGACAGAATTGTTACTGAGTGCCAGAGAATTGTTACTTAGGGCCACAGAAACTTTACTTAGGGCCACAGAATTGTTACTCGCACAGACACAGAATTGTTACTCGCACAGACACAGAATTGTTACTGAAGGCCACAGAACTGTTACTTAGGGCCACAGAATTGTTACTCGCACAGACACAGAATTGTTACTCGCACAGACACAGAACTGTTACTGAGGGCCACAGAACTGTTACTTAGGGCCACAGAATTGTTACTCGCACAGACACAGAATTGTTACTCAGGGCCACAGAACTGTTACTTAGGGACAAAGAAACGCTAGTTAGGGCCACAGAATTCATACTCAGGGACAGACAGAATTGTTACGGAGTGCTAGAGAATTGTTACTCTGGGCCACAGAAACTTTACTTAGGGCCACAGAATTTTTACTCAGGGACAGACAGAATTGTTACTGAGTGCCAGAGAATTGTTACTCAGGGACAGACAGAATTGTTACGGAGTGCCAGAGAATTGTTACTCAGGGACAGACAGAATTGTTACTGAGTGCCAGAGAATTGTTACTTAGGGCCACAGAAACTTTAATTAGGGCCACAGAATTTTTACTCAGGGACAGACAGAATTGTTACTGAGTGCCAGAGAATTGTTACTCAGGGACAGACAGAATTGTTACCGAGTGCCAGAGAATTGTTACTCAGGGACAGACAGAATTGTTACTGAGTGCCAGAGAATTGTTACTTAGGGCCACAGAAACTTTAATTAGGGCCACAGAATTTTTACTCAGGGACAGACAGAATTGTTACTGAGTGCCAGAGAATTGTTACTCAGGGACAGACAGAATTGTTACGGAGTGCCAGAGAATTGTTACTCAGGGCCACAGAAACTTTACTTAGGGCCAGAGAATTTTTACTCAGGGACAGACAGAATTGTTACTGAGTGCCAGAGAATTGTTACTCAGGGACAGACAGAATTGTTACTGAGTGCCAGATAATTGTTACTCAGGGCCCCAGAAACTTTACTTAGGGCCACAGAATTTTTACTCAGGGACAGACAGAATTGTTACTGAGTGCCAGAGAATTGTTACTCAGGGACAGACAGAATTGTTACTGAGTGCCAGAGAATTGTTACTTAGGGCCACAGAAACTTTACTTAGGGCCACAGAATTGTTACTCGCACAGACACAGAATTGTTACTCGCACAGACACAGAATTGTTACTGAGGGCCACAGAACTGTTACTTGGGGCCACAGAAACGTTAATCAGGGACACAGAATTGTTACTGAGGGCCACAGAACTGTTACTTAGGGCCACAGAATTGTTACTCGCACAGACACAGAATTGTTACTCAGGGACACAGAATTGTTACTCAGGGACACATAATCGTTTAATTAAAGAGTATGTCAGACAACATGCAGAGGAGTGGCAGAGGAGGCAATGTTTTAGGAGCGAGCAGACGTGGCAGCAGAGGAAGGGGTCGAGGCAGCACTATTCGCAGCCAGAGGCCAGTGCTCCCGGTGTCATCCAGCGGTCGTGTCTCCACCGACAACCCTGCCGTCGTCGATTGGTTGGCTCGGTCGTCTTCCTCTTCCCAGGTCACCTCTGACACCTACAGCCAACGGTCGGTGGGTACGTCAGACACAACCGTTAGTTGGCATGGCCCGGGACCAAGCCCACTGAAATCACGTGTCCTCTACCTGCCCCTGTCCTTTGGTGTTCCCTCACCAAGCGAAGTATCGCATGCTGTGGGCTCAGCCCCACTGTACAGTGAGGAAGAGCTAACAGAGGGCGGTCAGGAACGGGGGGAGACATCCGCCTTTTCAGCTGCCAGGCGAAGAAGTAGTGGCGAGGAGAGTGGCTCGGTAGCCGGTCTAGAGACAGGTCTGTCTCCTGACCCAGACGCAGCCGAGGGGGCTAGTAGTGAGGCGGAGACCCTACTTGATGATGAGGAGGTTGATCGCACTTGGCAGCCTCGTCGTCATCAGGCAATTTCTTCCGCATCATCAGGAGAAGAGGGTGGCAGCTTGGCAGCGAGCAAAACAGTCGGTGGGTTGCCCAGGAGACAGCAGCAGGGTCGCAGCAGTGTCAGTGGAGCCAAACGTCCACGGAGTAGAGCACCAGCTCCACTGCAGCCTACCACCACGGCCAGTAGCGGTGCCGGTGTGCACGGAGGAAGCAGCAGTCAGCCAGTGAGGAGTATCGGGGGCAAAGTTTCCTACTCGGCGGTGTGGCAATTTTTCGTCAAGCCGCCCGAGGAAGTAAACGTAGCCGTATGTCGACTATGTGGCCAGAAAGTCAAGCGTGGCCAGGGGGCCCATGTTGGGACTACAGCGTTGCGGCAGCATATGCAGCGTCGCCATTTGGTGGCCTGGGAAAACCGTGATAAAGATACGGCGGTTCTGCCCGCCCCAGCCCCCGCTCCATCACCCGCTCCGTTACTTGCTCCGTCACCCGACGTCAATCGCCCTCCATCAGCCAGTCAAGGCTCCAACACCTCTGCTGAGGGGAGTTGTCGCTCGTTGGCATCTTCCGCTCGTTCAGATGCTCCTTCTCCTGCTACTCCTCTTCACGGATTCCGTCAGCAGTCTTTCTTGGAATCCGTTTCCAAGAGACAACAGTTTGCGAGCACGCACCCGACGGTGCAAAAGCTGAACGTCCTCCTGTCCAAGTTGCTGGTGCTGCAGTCCCTCCCTTTCCAAGTGGTGGACTCAGCACCTTTCAGAGAAATGATGGCTTGTGCCGCGCCGCGGTGGAGAGTGCCAAGCCGTCATTTCTTCGCCAAAAAGGCAGTGCCAGCCCTGCATTCACATGTAGAAGACATGGTGGGCCAGTCTTTGAGCATGTCGGTCTCTGCCAAAGTGCACGGCAGCGCCGACGTGTGGAGCTGTAACTATGGTCAGGGACAGTACATGTCATTTACGGCCCACTGGGTGAACGTGGTGCCGTCACAGCCGCACCAGCAACTTGGACAGGTCACGCCGCTTTTGCCTCCACGTTTGCACGTCCTTGGTCCGGCAAAGATGTCCGCCTCTACCACCTCTTCTTCCGCCGTGTCCTCAGCCGCCACCCCCGTGCCAAGTCCCATTACCCGACCGGCATATCACATGTGCAGGGCGCAACGGTGTCACGCTGTTCTGCACCTGGTATGCCTTGGCGAACGTAGTCACACAGGGGAGAAACTTCTGAGTGTAATGAACAGAGAAATCGACAGATGGCTGTCTCCGCGCAAACTGAAAATCGGAACCATGTTGACCGACAACGGAAAGAACATGGTGTCTGCTCTGCGTCAAGGAAGGTTGTGCCATGCGCCATGCATGGCTCACGTGTTCAATCTGGTTGTCAAGCGGTTCTTAAAATCCACCATCCCACTGCAAGACATCCTTAAAATGTCACGTAAACTTTGCATGCATTTCAGCCATTCCTACACCGCAAAGCACACCCTCCTTGAGCTGCAGCGGCAGAACGGAATTCCACAGCATCGCCTGATCTGCGACGTTGCAACAAGGTGGAATTCAACCCTACACATGTTAGACCGCCTTTACGAACAGCGAAAGGCCATCACCGATTTCCTGATGTTACAAGCGGATAAAGGTACTCCCCTGTGTAACTTCGATGTCAGCCATTGGCAGCTCATGCGTGACACCTGCCGCTTGCTCAGGCCCTTTGAGGAGGCCACGCTATTCGTGAGTCGGCAGGACTATGGGATGAACGACGTCATTCCTCTGTTGCACGTCCTTGAACAAATGCTGTTAACAATGGCTGGTCAGGGTGCGGTAGACGTGGCGCACAGATCTCAACGCCACATGACCCCTGTGGGGGCAGGACAGGAAGAAGAGGAGGAGGTAGAGGAGGACATTTGTGCTCAGGAATTATTGAGTGAAATGGGTGGTTTTTCCACTCAGCGGACAGGAGTGGAGGAGCAGGAGCATCTGGTAGAGGAGGAGGAGGAGGAGACAGAGGACCCAGACGCACCGTGGCAGTATGCTGTGGAGATGGAGGCAGGGAGTCCCTCGCATTCCTTGGCACAAATGGCCCATAGCATGCTCGGTTGCTTGCGTAGCGACAGCCGAATAATAACCATCAGACAGAGGGATGACTTTTGGCTGTCCACCTTGTTGGACCCTCGCTACCGTTCCAAAATGGTGGCCTTTTTCACACCTGCTGAGAGGGAGGCCAAAATAACGTACTATAAAAACCACCTATGTAGTCAGTTGGTCTCTGCCTTTGTGCGCCAACGTCCATCCTCAGACACTGTGGGCCCTGTGCGCTCGCGTTCCGCTGCCATGGCAGCAGGGGAGGGGTGGGGTGGTAGGAGCAGTGGCAGCTCCACCAGCAGCAGCTGCCTCAGTCTGCAGTCGATGATGAGTAGCTTTCTTCACCAGCGCAGTGAGGAAACTACTAACCAGCCGCAGCAGCAGCAGCAGCATCAGGTGGACCTGGAGCAGGACCTCAAACAACAGGCTTGGGCCTACTTGGACAGCACCCTGCCAACCGAGGTAGACAATCCCCTTGACTACTGGGCAACGAAACTTGACCTTTGGCCCCAACTAGCTGAATTTGCCCTTGAAAGGCTGTCATGCCTGGCCAGTAGCGTGGCATCGGAGCGCGTGTTTAGTGCGGCAGGAGGTATTGTAACTCCGCGGAGGACACGACTGTCCACCCAAAGTGTGGAGAGACTCACGTTTGTGAAAATGAATCAGGCGTGGATTAGTCTGGATTTCAAACCACCAGTTCCTGACACAACTGACTAAATCCGCCATGAATCATGCCTCAAACATGTGCCACTTTGAGGTCTCCTCACACACTGCTGGTGTGTAGAATTTTTTGACATAGGGTGCTGGCAGATTATGGGCCTCCCATAGCTGCTGCCAGGCCCCTAATCTGCCATAGGCCCCTATATACCGCTTCCTCATGCTGCTGCCAGGTCCAGAGTCTCTCATGGGTCCCTGTACGGCCTCCCATTGCTGCTGTCTCCATCGCCACACTCTGCCATGTGCCACTTTCAGGTCTCCTCACACACTGCTGGTGTGTAGAATTTTTTGACATAGGGTGCTGGCAGATTATGGGCCTCCCATAGCTGCTGCCAGGCCCCTAATCTGCCATAGGCCCCTATATACCGCCTCCTCATGCTGCTGCCAGGTCCAGAGTCTGTCATGGGTCCCTGTACGGCCTCCCATTGCTGCTGTCTCCATCGCCACACTCTGCCATGTGCCACTTTCAGGTCTCCTCACACACTGCTGGTGTGTAGAATTTTTTGACATAGGGTGCTGGCAGATTATGGGCCTCCCATTGCTGCTGCCAGGCCCCTAATCTGCCATAGGCCCCTATATACCGCTTCCTCATGCTGCTGCCAGGTCCAGAGTCTGTCATGGGTCCCTGTACGGCCTCCCATTGCTGCTGTCTCCATCGCCACACTCTGCCATGTGCCACTTTCAGGTCTCCTCACACACTGCTGGTGTGTAGAATTTTTTGACATAGGGTGCTGGCAGATTATGGGCCTCCTATAGCTGCTGCCAGGCCCCTAATCTGCCATAGGCCCCTATATACCGCTTCCTCATGCTGCTGCCAGGTCCAGAGTCTCTCATGGGTCCCTGTACGGCCTCCCATTGCTGCTGTCTCCATCGCCACACTCTGCCATGTGCCACTTTCAGGTCTCCTCACACACTGCTGGTGTGTAGAATTTTTTGACATAGGGTGCTGGCAGATTATGGGCCTCCCATTGCTGCTGCCAGGCCCCTAATCTGCCATAGGCCCCTATATACCGCTTCCTCATGCTGCTGCCAGGTCCAGAGTCTCTCATGGGTCCCTGTACGGCCTCCCATTGCTGCTGTCTCCATCGCCACACTCTGCCATGTGCCACTTTCAGGTCTCCTCACACACTGCTGGTGTGTAGAATTTTTTGACATAGGGTGCTGGCAGATTAAGGGCCTCCCATAGCTGCTGCCAGGCCCCTAATCTGCCATAGGCCCCTATATACCACCTCCTCATGCTGCTGCCAGGTCCAGAGTCTCTCATGCCATGTGCCACTTTCAGGTCTCCTCACACTGCTGGTGTGTTGAATTTTTTGACATAGGGTGCTGGCAGATTATGGGCCTCCCATAGCT
Source organism: Staurois parvus (assembly GCF_062004578.1). Taxonomy (NCBI): domain Eukaryota; kingdom Metazoa; phylum Chordata; class Amphibia; order Anura; family Ranidae; genus Staurois; species Staurois parvus. Next base: position 7,796,588 of record NW_028317818.1, read on the forward strand.
GCTGCCAGGCCCCTAATCTGCCATAGGCCCCTATATACCGCCTCCTCATGCTGCTGCCAGGTCCAGAGTCTGTCATGGGTCCCTGTACGGCCTCCCATTGCTGCTGTCTCCATCGCCACACTCTGCCATGTGCCACTTTCAGGTCTCCTCACACACTGCTGGTGTGTAGAATTTTTTGACATAGGGTGCTGGCAGATTATGGGCCTCCTATAGCTGCTGCCAGGCCCCTAATCTGCCATAGGCCCCTATATACCGCTTCCTCATGCTGCTGCCAGGTCCAGAGTCTGTCATGGGTCCCTGTACGGCCTCCCATTGCTGCTGTCTCCATCGCCACACTCTGCCATGTGCCACTTTCAGGTCTCCTCACACACTGCTGGTGTGTAGAATTTTTTGACATAGGGTGCTGGCAGATTATGGGCCTCCTATAGCTGCTGCCAGGCCCCTAATCTGCCATAGGCCCCTATATACCGCTTCCTCATGCTGCTGCCAGGTCCAGAGTCTCTCATGCCATGTGCCACTTTCAGGTCTCCTCACACTGCTGGTGTGTTGAATTTTTTGACATAGGGTGCTGGCAGATTATGGGCCTCCCATAGCTGCTGCCAGGCCCCTAATCTGCCATAGGCCCCTATATACCGCCTCCTCATGCTGCTGCCAGGTCCAGAGTCTGTCATGGGTCCCTGTACGGCCTCCCATTGCTGCTGTCTCCATCGCCACACTCTGCCATGTGCCACTTTCAGGTCTCCTCACACACTGCTGGTGTGTAGAATTTTTTGACATAGGGTGCTGGCAGATTATGGGCCTCCCATAGCTGCTGCCAGGCCCCTAATCTGCCATAGGCCCCTATATACCGCCTCCTCATGCTGCTGCCAGGTCCAGAGTCTCTCATGGGTCCCTGTACGGCCTCCCATTGCTGCTGTCTCCATCGCCACACTCTGCCATGTGCCACTTTCAGGTCTCCTCACACTGCTGGTGTGTAGAATTTTTTGACATAGGGTGCTGGCAGATTAAGGGCCTCCCATAGCTGCTGCCAGGCCCCTAATCTGCCATAGGCCCCTATATACCGCCTCCTCATGCTGCTGCCAGGTCCAGAGTATCTCATGCCATGTGCCACTTTCAGGTCTCCTCACACTGCTGGTGTGTTGAATTTTTTGACATAGGGTGCTGGCAGATTATGGGCCTCCTATAGCTGCTGCCAGGCCCCTAATCTGCCATAGGCCCCTATATACCGCTTCCTCATGCTGCTGCCAGGTCCAGAGTCTCTCATGGGTCCCTGTACGGCCTCCCATTGCTGCTGTCTCCATCGCCACACTCTGCCATGTGCCACTTTCAGGTCTCCTCACACACTGCTGGTGTGTAGAATTTTTTGACATAGGGTGCTGGCAGATTATGGGCCTCCTATAGCTGCTGCCAGGCCCCTAATCTGCCATAGGCCCCTATATACCGCCTCCTCATGCTGCTGCCAGGTCCAGAGTCTGTCATGGGTCCCTGTACGGCCTCCCATTGCTGCTGTCTCCATCGCCACACTCTGCCATGTGCCACTTTCAGGTCTCCTCACACACTGCTGGTGTGTAGAATTTTTTGACATAGGGTGCTGGCAGATTATGGGCCTCCCATAGCTGCTGCCAGGCCCCTAATCTGCCATAGGCCCCTATATACCGCTTCCTCATGCTGCTGCCAGGTCCAGAGTCTGTCATGGGTCCCTGTACGGCCTCCCATTGCTGCTGTCTCCATCGCCACACTCTGCCATGTGCCACTTTCAGGTCTCCTCACACACTGCTGGTGTGTAGAATTTTTTGACATAGGGTGCTGGCAGATTATGGGCCTCCCATTGCTGCTGCCAGGCCCCTAATCTGCCATAGGCCCCTATATACCGCTTCCTCATGCTGCTGCCAGGTCCAGAGTCTGTCATGGGTCCCTGTACGGCCTCCCATTGCTGCTGTCTCCATCGCCACACTCTGCCATGAGCCACTTTCAGGTCTCCTCACACACTGCTGGTGTGTAGAATTTTTTGACATAGGGTGCTGGCAGATTATGGGCCTCCTATAGCTGCTGCCAGGCCCCTAATCTGCCATAGGCCCCTATATACCGCTTCCTCATGCTGCTGCCAGGTCCAGAGTCTCTCATGGGTCCCTGTACGGCCTCCCATTGCTGCTGTCTCCATCGCCACACTCTGCCATGTGCCACTTTCAGGTCTCCTCACACACTGCTGGTGTGTAGAATTTTTTGACATAGGGTGCTGGCAGATTACGGGCCTCCCATAGCTGCTGCCAGGCCCCTAATCTGCCATAGGCCCCTATATACCGCCTCCTCATGCTGCTGCCAGGTCCAGAGTCTCTCATGGGTCCCTGTACGGCCTCCCATTGCTGCTGTCTCCATCGCCACACTCTGCCATGTGCCACTTTCAGGTCTCCTCACACTGCTGGTGTGTAGAATTTTTTGACATAGGGTGCTGGCAGATTAAGGGCCTCCCATAGCTGCTGCCAGGCCCCTAATCTGCCATAGGCCCCTATATACCGCCTCTTCATGCTGCTGCCAGGTCCAGAGTCTGTCATGGGTCCCTGTACGGCCTCCCATTGCTGCTGTCTCCATCGCCACACTCTGCCATGTGCCACTTTCAGGTCTCCTCACACACTGCTGGTGTGTAGAATTTTTTGACATAGGGTGCTGGCAGATTACGGGCCTCCCATAGCTGCTGCCAGGCCCCTAATCTGCCATGGGCCCCTATACCGACTCCTCATGCTGTGACGTTGCAACAAGGTGGAATTCAACCCTACATATGTTAGACCGCCTTTACGAACAGCAAAAGGCCATCACAGATTTCCTGATGTTAAAAGCGGATAAAGGTATTCCCTGTGTAACTTAGATGTCAGCCATTGGCAGCTCATGCGTGACACCTGCGCTTGCTCAGGCCCTTTGAGGAGGCCACGCTATTCGTGAGTCGGCAGGACTATGGGATGAACGACGTCATTCCTCTGTTGCACGTCCTGGAACAAATGCTGTTAACAATGGCTGGTCAGGGTGCGGTAGACGTGGCGCACAGATCTCAACGCCACATGACCCCTGTGGGGGCAGGACAGGAAGAAGAGGAGGAGGTAGAGGAGGACATTGGTGCTCAGGAATTATTGAGTGAAATGGGTGGTTTTTCCACTCAGCGGACAGGAGTGGAGGAGCAGGAGCATCTGGTAGAGGAGGAGGAGGAGGAGGAGACAGAGGACCCAGACGCACCGTGGCAGTATGCTGTGGAGATGGAGGCAGGGAGTCCCTCGCATTCCTTGGCACAAATGGCCCATAGCATGCTCGCTTGCTTGCGTAGCGACAGCCGAATAATAACCATCAGACAGAGGGATGACTTTTGGCTGTCCACCTTGTTGGACCCTCGCTACCGTTCAAAAATGGTGGCCTTTTTCACACCTGCTGAGAGGGAGGCCAAAATAACGTACTATAAAAACCACCTATGTAGTCAGCTGGTCTCTGCCTGTCTGCGCCAACGTCCATCCTCAGACACTGTGGGCCCTGTGCGCTCGCGTTCCGCTGCCATGGCAGCAGGGGAGGGGTGGGGTGGTAGGAGCAGTGGCAGCTCCACCAGCAGCGGCTGCCTCAGTCTGCAGTCGATGATGAGTAGCTTTCTTCACCAGCGCAGTGAGGAAACTACTAACCAGCCACAGCAGCAGCAGCAGCAGCAGCAGCAGCAGCAGCATCAGGTGGACCTGGAGCAGGACCTCAAACAACAGGCTTAGGCCTACTTGGACAGCACCCTGCCAACCGAGGTAGACAATCCCCTTGACTACTGGGCAACGAAACTTGACCTTTGGCCCCAACTAGCTGAATTTGCCCTTGAAAGGCTGTCATGCCCGGCCAGTAGCGTGGCATCGGAGCGCGTGTTTAGTGCGGCAGGAGGTATTGCAACTCCGCGGAGGACACGACTGTCCACCCAAAGTGTGGAGAGACTGACGTTTGTGAAAATGAATCAGGCGTGGATTAGTCTGATTTCAAACCACCAGTTCCTGACACAACTGACTAAATCCGCCGCCATGAATCATGCCCCAAACATGTGCCACTTTCAGGTCTCCTCACACTGCTGGTGTGTTCCATTTTTTGTCATAGGGTGCTGGCAGATTACGGGCCTCCCATAGCTGCTGCCAGGCCCCTAATCTGCCATGGGCCCCTATACCGCCTCCTCATGCTGCTGCCAAGTCCAGAGTCTCTCATGGGTCCCTGTACGGCCTCCCATTGCTGCTGTCTCCATCGCCACACTCTGCCATGTGCCACTTTCAGGTCTCACACACTGCTGGTGTGTAGAATTTTTTGACATAGGGTGCTGGCAGATTACGGGCCTCCCATAGCTGCTGCCAGGCCCCTAATCTGCCATAGGCCCCTATATACCGCCTCCTCATGCTGCTGCCAGGTCCAGAGTGTGTCATGGGTCCCTGTACGGCCTCCCATTGCTGCTGTCTCCATCGCCACACTCTGCCATGTGCCACTTTCAGGTCTCCTCACACTGCTGGTGGGTTCCATTTTTTGTCATAGGGTGCTGGCAGATTACGGGCCTCCCATAGCTGCTGCCAGGCCCCTAATCTGCCATGGGCCCCTGTTGTCGCTTGTTGGCATATTCCGCTCGTTCAGATGCTCCTTCTCCTGCTACTCCTCTTCACGGATTCCGTCAGCAGTCTTTCTTGGAATCCGTTTCCAAGAGACAACAGTTTGCGAGCACGCACCAGACGGTGCAGAAACTGAACGTCCTCCTGTCCAAGTTGCTGCTGCCAGGCTCGTAATCTGTCATGCGCCCCTGTACCGCCTCCTCATGCTGCTGCCAGGTCCAGAGTGTGTCATGGGCCCCCGTACCGACTCCAAATGCTGCTGCCAGGCCCGTAATCTGTCATGGGCCCCTGTACCGCCTCCCCATGCTGCTGCCACGTCCAGATTGTGTCATGGGTCCCTGTACGGCCTCCCATTGCTGCTGCCAGGCCTGTAATCTGCCATGGGCCCCCGTACCGACTCCTCATGCTGCTGCCAGGCCCGTAATCTGCCATGGGCCCCTGTACCGCCTCCTCATGCTGCTGCCAGGTCCAGAGTGTGTCATGGGTCCCTGTACGGCCTCCCATTGCTGCTGTCTCTATCGCCACACTCTGCCATGTGCCACTTTCAGGTCTCCTCACACTGCTGGTGGTTTCCATTTTTGTCATAGGGTGCTGTATGGCCTCCCATTGCTGCTGCCTCCACCGCCACACTGTGGCTCCACACTCTGGTTTTGGCCCCGTGACTGCCCAAATGAGTGAAGTGTGCGGTGATTCTAAGATCGACGGCACTCATCTGCATGTCATACTGCCTGACAGTATTATTTCTCTTCCCCAGCAGACTCCAAGGGCATTTAAATTAAAGGTACAGTGTTCAGCACTAATATTAAGTCTCTCTGAAGCCTAGAAACACCCTTTTTTAAGTTAAATTCACAGCGAATATATTCGACTCGAATCGAAATTTTTCTACGAATTCGCCGAATCAGTCGAATCGAATTTTTGAATACTTCGCTCATCTCTATATATAATACATCAATTGTGGAGAAAAAAAACAAAAAACAAAACAAATTATATGAATAAAATAATCGAAAATGTATATAATTAAAATTGATTAATAAAAATATATATACTTAAAATTAATAATTCATAAATGTCAAATATAGTTGAAGATCCAATCATAAGTTAGATCCCATCAGAGTGGGACTATTCACTGCAAATTAACTGTTCAAATAATTCCGGATAAAAATGCTGAAAATAAAATAAGTTACTTGGTATGTTCTTCTATAAGTAGCAAACTGAATGGTTCTCCTCTTTGCTCCTACTATTCTGCTGTAAATGGATCCTGGGTAAGGTCTTCCCTCCAACAGTTGTTATATGCTTTCTCCCTGAAATTGATGCTAAAACAGCTTTTTGTCCTTGAATGGACTGATGAGATCTTTTCCAGTGGTAGATATCCTTCCACAATTACTGAGTTGTAAATTGTAATATTTCTATTTTTCCACCTGGGGTCTCTCAGGTTAGCTGATCCCTATGCTGGATTAGGATGGATGGATTTCTCCCTCTCTCCACCAGGGGTCTAATACTTCCTTTTCCTCAACTCTTCAATTCTTTTCCCAGAGGTTGTGCTGCTCCATGTGCTGACATCCATCTTTTTTTTTTTCTTTCTCCACAATTGATGTATTATACATCTCTATAATAATGAGTTGCACATTTTATATTTTGATAAATTAAGGGCAATTATTTATTATTTAATTACTGAATTAATATTTTAAAAATTGATTTTACTTATTTATTCACGGGTATAATATAAGGGCGCGGCATCATTTTTACTTTTAATTTGTCATTGTCAGTATATTTAATGAGAATATAGCTAGGAGCTCGCGGACTTACCCTAGACTAAATATTTATAGTGGCTCACAGGATATTTCCATCATATTTTCCTTAATAATGTTATATCAAGGGATTCATATAAGAGCACTTCTTTGATACTAATAGCACTTTATTGATGGATTAATTTTTATACAATAAGTGCCTTTATGATTTCATGGTTTCATTAATTTATTATTAATTGTCAGTTGGTTTAGATAATTTAAGCACATTTAGCACTTTATTTTATTATTTAAAGAGACAGCACACTATTTTTGTTTTTTCAGTTTGTACATATCTTGTATTAATTGTGATAGCTGCAGTGTTGCTCATTGTTGGACACTAAGTGTGTTATTTTGGTTTGTTTTGTAGTATATTTTTCTTGATTATTTAGTATGTATTTTTTGTGTAGCATTTAAGTAGATTTTCATTTAAATTGTTTTTTAAAAAACTTTTTGTAAATATATCTTGGAATCGTAAGCTACATCTTTTATAGTTTAATGTCTTTCTAAGCATTTTTTGTGAAACAAGTGTCATGAGTAGAGATGAGCGAATCGAACCAGGCGAACCGGAATTCGAGTCGAATTTCAGGAAATATTCGATTCACGTCGAATCCGAAATTTTGCCTACTTCGGGTGCGCGAATCGAACATTTCCCGATCAGCCGGCAAAAGTGTCCCTGCAGTGAGCTCCGCTATTTCTGACAGTTCTCTGACAGAAGGAACACATGTTTAGCAGTTGAAACATTGTATCTATTAGTTTCCATTTAGGATACAGATGTTTCAACCGCTGTACATGTGAAGAAGCTGTCAGAGAACTGTCAGAAATAGAGGAACTCTGCACATACACTTTTTGCCGGCTTGGAATTATTCTTCTTTTCATCCTACTTCTTCTTCTTCTTCTTCATCCTCATCCTCATCCTCTTCTTCTGAGGATGAGGATGAGGATGAAGAAGAAGAAGAAGAAGTAGGATGAAAAGAAGAATAATTCCAAGCCGGCAAAAAGGGTATGTGCAGAGTTCCTCTATTCTGCAGATACACTTAGAGGAGCTCTGCAGATACACTTAGAGGAGCTCTGCACATACACTTTTTGCCGGCTTGGAATTAATCTTATTTTCATCCTACTTCTTCTTCTTCTTCTTCATCCTCATCCTCATCCTCAGAAGAAGAAGAAGAGGATGAGGATGAAGAAGTAGGATGAAAATAAGAATAATTCCAAGCCGGCAAAAAGTGTATGTGCAGAGTTCCTCTATTCTGCAGATACACTTAGAGGAGCTCTGCACATACACTTAGAGGAGCTCTGCACATACACTTTTTGCCGGCTTGGAATTAATCTTATTTTCATCCTACTTCTTCGTCTTCTTCTTCATCCTCATCCTCAGAAGAAGAAGAAGAGGATGAGGATGAAGAAGAAGAAGAAGAAGAAGAAGAAGAAGTAGGATGAAAATAAGAATAATTCCAAGCCGGCAAAAAGTGTATGTGCAGAGTTCCTCTATTCTGCAGATACACTTAGAGGAGCTCTGCAGATACACTTAGAGGAGCTCTGCACATACACTTTTTGCCGGCTTGGAATTAATCTTATTTTCATCCTACTTCTTCTTCTTCTTCATCCTCATCCTCATCCTCAGAAGAAGAAGAGGATGAGGATGAAGAAGAAGAAGAAGTAGGATGAAAATAAGAATAATTCCAAGCCGGCAAAAAGTGTATGTGCAGAGCTCCTCTAAGTGTATCTGCAGAGCTCCTCTAAGTGTATCTGCAGAATAGAGGAACTCTGCACATACACTTTTTGCCGGAAACCGCTGTATGGAGGGAATGTCCCATAACTGTCAGAAATAGACTATTTCTGACAGTTCTGGGACATTCACTCCATACAGCGGTTTCAACCGCTGTATGGAGGGAATGTCATAGAACTGTCAGAAATAGACTATTTATGACAGTTCTGGGACATTAGCTAAGTGCAGCAGTCCATCCAAAGAATCTTCTTTATGGATCGTGTGTTGCCACACTAAGACACCCCTCAGCTGTCCCCTAAGAGACTCTGCAAGTAATGGACTCAGCAGGGTCCCAAGAAAAAAGCCAGGATGGTGTGATACCGTTTAAAATGAAAATTTATTGGTCCAAAAGAAAGACAAGGACTGCATAGATAAACTGACCATAGAAATGCATAAAGATGTCCCCCGCTCCATGCGGTGGCGTAATGTCTGGGATATGCTGCTCTTACCCTGACGCGTTTCGTGCCATGTGCACATATTCATAGGGAGTGTGTCAGCTAACCAGACATCTACTCCAAACCCTGTATAAATAATGTCTGGCAATCGTGTAAGCGCGTCCGCCATTTTCCCGGCGTCCCCGCGCATGCGCAGAGCAGACATCGCTATGATGTCCGCATCTCGGTCCAGCGCCATTTTGTTGTGGTCTTGATTACCAACAACTACGATGCCAGATACAAGCACAGCTGTGCAGTGAATATATTATCAGCAGTGAACGGCTGTTTGCCAAATACAATACATACAGGGCTGGAAACAACACACAAAAAATATATAATGAGGACACCTAACAGAATAATATAAACGCATGTATATAGATGAGTCAACATCGATATACCATAATTGTTAAAGCATAAAAGCTAATAAAATAATTCTAAGGTGTCTCCAGTATAAATATACAATAAATGCAGTTACACAAATTACAAAAGATATACAAATATGTTAAAAATAGATATACATGTAAATAAACAATGTCCATATAAACAAGATTGTATACTCGAGCATATATTCACAACGACCAAGAACCACATAATTGCATAATTGAACAATAATGTATAAAAAATTAATATATAAAAAACCAGGTAAATACAAGGTTGCATTGTATCTATGGTTAATATTAAAATATGATAATAAAATACTTGATAAAAATGTAAAGGTATCAAGCGTTAATTGTGTAAAATCACACAGATAACAATGCAAAATAATGAGCCCATCAAATGATAATAAGAAAATGTGTAAGAATATATAAAAGTGTAAATTAATAGCACATGCAAATAATCAACCAAAATCAGCTATTATCAATAAAACTGTTGATATCAAACTCAACATTATGTCCTTTGGGATAAAAAGTGTCCAATTCATAAATCCACTTTGATTCTTTTTGTGAGACTGTTCTCTTTCTATTAGTTCCCCTCCAATGAGTTTTAACTATATCAATACCAGCAAAAGTCAATAAAGTGGGGTCATTATTATGGAATAAACGAAAATGTTTTGACAAGGAATGTTCCTTGTTCCCCTTCTTAACATTACTGACATGCTCTCTCAAATGGTCCTTTAATTTCCTCGTAGTTCTCCCAATATATTGTTTTCTACACGGGCACTGCAATAAGTAGACCACAAATCTACTATTGCATGTAATGAAGCCATCAATATTATAGCTTCTTCCTGTAACTGCTGAATCGAAAGTGTCAATACTCCTCTTTCTAATTCCATTACATCTACAAATGATACATTTGTTACATGGAAAAAATCCTTTAAGCCCTGAGAAAAAGGAAATACTAGTGGGGGGATTAACCACATTAGGGGCTAACTTGTCTCGCAATGTTGGTGCCTTTCTGAATGTTATTTCAGGCTTATCAGGCAAAAAATCTGTTAAAACAGGGTCGGCTTTTAATATTTTCCAGTTTGCCTTAATTATTTTAGAAACAGCCTTATGTTGGATAGAAAAGCCAGTTATAAATGGGCATACTTTCTGTTGTCTCTGCTTATTAGCCCCATATAAAATAGAGTCTCTCTCTAAATGGGTAACCTCCTTAATAGTGTTATCCAGTTTGTTCCCATTATAACCCTTTTCTAAAAAACGTTCCTTGAGGATGGAAGCTTGATGAAGAAAGGTATTTTGATCAGTACAATTTCTCCTGATCCTCAGGAACTGGCTTTTGGGTATATTGCTCAACCACATTGGATGGTGGCAACTATCAAGGGGGATGTAGCTATTTCTGTCAGTAACCTTAAAAAAGGTTTCAGTGACAATCCTCCCTTCATAATTAAACAAGGTTAAGTCCAAAAAATGGATGCTTGTTGTGCTATACTCAAACGTGAGCTTAATGTTAAGTGTGTTAAAATTCAAAGTGTCAAAAAAATTCAGTAACGCTTGTTCCTCACCGTTCCAAATTAAAAATATATCGTCGATATATCGTCTATAAAACAAAAGCTCTGGCCAATCTCTTCCATATATCATGCCTTCCTCCCACCTAGACATGAAGAGATTGGCCAGGCTGGGAGCAAACTTCGCTCCCATTGCAACCCCCTTAGTCTGTAAATAAAACTGGTTATTAAACCAAAAGTAGTTCTTGGTCATCGTGAATTGCAACAACTCAAGAACAAAATCTTTCTGTAAGCTCGGCATCCCATTAAAATCCTCAAGGTAAAACTTCACTGCTTCCATACCATCTAAGTGGTCAATATTAGTGTACAACGATGTGACATCAGCAGTCACTAAAAAAGTACCACATTTGATGCTGATGTTATTAATGTCCTGTAAGACCTGTTTTGTATCGCGTAAATATGAGGGGGTGCCAGTGACTAGAGGTTGCAAAAAATGATCGATGTATGTACCTTGTTTAATTATGAAGGGAGGATTGTCACTGAAACCTTTTTTAAGGTTACTGACAGAAATAGCTACATCCCCCTTGATAGTTGCCACCATCCAATGTGGTTGAGCAATATACCTAAAAGCCAGTTCCTGAGGATCAGGAGAAATTGTACTGATCAAAATACCTTTCTTCATCAAGCTTCCATCCTCAAGGAACGTTTTTTAGAAAAGGGTTATAATGGGAACAAACTGGATAACACTATTAAGGAGGTTACCCATTTAGAGAGAGACTCTATTTTATATGGGGCTAATAAGCAGAGACAACAGAAAGTATGCCCATTTATAACTGGCTTTTCTATCCAACATAAGGCTGTTTCTAAAATAATTAAGGCAAACTGGAAAATATTAAAAGCCGACCCTGTTTTAACAGATTTTTTGCCTGATAAGCCTGAAATAACATTCAGAAAGGCACCAACATTGCGAGACAAGTTAGCCCCTAATGTGGTTAATCCCCCCACTAGTATTTCCTTTTTCTCAGGGCTTAAAGGATTTTTTCCATGTAACAAATGTATCATTTGTAGATGTAATGGAATTAGAAAGAGGAGTATTGACACTTTCGATTCAGCAGTTACAGGAAGAAGCTATAATATTGATGGCTTCATTACATGCAATAGTAGATTTGTGGTCTACTTATTGCAGTGCCCGTGTAGAAAACAATATATTGGGAGAACTACGAGGAAATTAAAGGACCATTTGAGAGAGCATGTCAGTAATGTTAAGAAGGGGAACAAGGAACATTCCTTGTCAAAACATTTTCGTTTATTCCATAATAATGACCCCACTTTATTGACTTTTGCTGGTATTGATATAGTTAAAACTCATTGGAGGGGAACTAATAGAAAGAGAACAGTCTCACAAAAAGAATCAAAGTGGATTTATGAATTGGACACTTTTTATCCCAAAGGACATAATGTTGAGTTTGATATCAACAGTTTTATTGATAATAGCTGATTTTGGTTGATTATTTGCATGTGCTATTAATTTACACTTTTATATATTCTTACACATTTTCTTATTATCATTTGATGGGCTCATTATTTTGCATTGTTATCTGTGTGATTTTACACAATTAACGCTTGATACCTTTACATTTTTATCAAGTATTTTATTATCATATTTTAATATTAACCGTAGATACAATGCAACCTTGTATTTACCTGGTTTTTTATATATTAATTTTTTATACATTATTGTTCAATTATGCAATTATGTGGTTCTTGGTCGTTGTGAATATATGCTCGAGTATACAATCTTGTTTATATGGACATTGTTTATTTACATGTATATCTATTTTTAACATATTTGTATATCTTTTGTAATTTGTGTAACTGCATTTATTGTATATTTATACTGGAGACACCTTAGAATTATTTTATTAGCTTTTATGCTTTAACAATTATGGTATATCGATGTTGACTCATCTATATACATGCGTTTATATTATTCTGTTAGGTGTCCTCATTATATATTTTTTGTGTGTTGTTTCCAGCCCTGTATGTATTGTATTTGGCAAACAGCCGTTCACTGCTGATAATATATTCACTGCACAGCTGTGCTTGTATCTGGCATCGTAGTTGTTGGTAATCAAGACCACAACAAAATGGCGCTGGACCGAGATGCGGACATCATAGCGATGTCTGCTCTGCGCATGCGCGGGGACGCCGGGAAAATGGCGGACGCGCTTACACGATTGCCAGACATTATTTATACAGGGTTTGGAGTAGATGTCTGGTTAGCTGACACACTCCCTATGAATATGTGCACATGGCACGAAACGCGTCAGGGTAAGAGCAGCATATCCCAGACATTACGCCACCGCATGGAGCGGGGGACATCTTTATGCATTTCTATGGTCAGTTTATCTATGCAGTCCTTGTCTTTCTTTTGGACCAATAAATTTTCATTTTAAACGGTATCACACCATCCTGGCTTTTTTCTTGGGACCCTGCTGAGTCCATTACTTGCAGAGTCTCTTAGGGGACAGCTGAGGGGTGTCTTAGTGTGGCAACACACGATCCATAAAGAAGATTCTTTGGATGGACTGCTGCACTTAGATGATGACCTGATCCGTTCATGAGACTACTGCGTATGGATATCGGGATACCATCTATATGCATATTTGAATTATGCATCTGGTGAGTGCATGATTCAATCATTCTGATCACCGGAAGACGCACGTTTTTTCAGTCACCGTTTGATGTTTAAGGACTATCATTGCTTTTATGCACAGATTCTAGCACTTTGTCACCACTTCATATATATATGGTTTATTATTATATTGTATTCTAGCGCTGCGCCCTTCTCTTTTGTATGTCTTTTTAAGTTTTTTGGTACTTATTGGCGCATAGCAGCTTTTCCATCTAGCGCTCACTTTTATCTTTATTTCCTGATTTGTTTTATTACCTATTAAGTTGTAGCAGCTGGATTTATATTTTACTTTGCCTTATTAATTCAATTTAATATAATAATGGCAGATATCTTTGATATTAGATCAATGAGGTCCATCATATCAGATGATGTATTTTCCACACCCATTGAACAATTTGATTTGAAAGGTTTATTCGTTCACCTAAAAAATCTTACCTCTGCTGAAATTAGAACGTTATGGGATATATCATTCTTGGACAGGTATGTCAAAGAAAAAATGGTCCCGAGATCCCTGCGTTGGGACGTACCTCCGGAACATGAGGACATTAATAGTTCAGCCGAATGGTTTCAATTTTTCAACAATTCTGGTATTGAATTATTGAAATTTCTTATATCCAGAAAGAAAAAGAAACTTTCCTACCTGGATATAGAGATCAATAAACTTAAAGAACAACTTACATCACATAAAGATAAAGACGAATATAAGTCAGAGTCAGATCGATTAAAAACATATATGGAACATTTAGAAAATGAACAAAGAGTTAAAAAACGAAAGAAGTATGCTAGGGATGTAAAAGATTATCAGGATGATTATGTTTTTAGATGGCAAAAGGATGAGGTTAATACACCTGTTCCACCTACACCTCTTATTACTCCTTCAAACAAACCTTCTAAACTTCCTCGCAACAATAGAGGTTATCCATCTAAACATAATAAAAGTAATAACAATTACTATGAAACACCTGTGAAACAGCGCATTGAATTCAATGTACCTACATCAAATAGGTACGATACTTTGAACCCTATGGCTGATTATAACATAGGCTCACGAAGCAATAATTGGCACCCTAATTGGCAACAGCACAGGGATAATTATTATCCAAGGCCACATTATTATAATGGTGATAACTATTACCAACACCATTACAAACCTTACATCCCAGGGAATAAAAGAAAAAATGGTCGTAATTTTAAAAAACCTGGTTTTAAAAAACCTGGCTTTAGACCTTACTATGAGCAATCTAGAACCCCACAAACTGGCCCCTCTCATTCCGGCAATCAGAATAACGAGGGCAAACAGACACAGCAGCCTTTTTTAGGCCCAGGACGGGCACAAAAAAGGAGCGCCCACGGAGAGGAAAAAGAGGAGGCCAGAGGGTCAATAAACTCCAAAAAAAGAAAGATGTAAATGAATTAGGCATTTTTAATCTTAGTAACACAGAATTATCACCAGATGAACTTAACCTTCTTGGTAAAGGCCTCAAATATGCACCCACAGCTCCTTTGAGTAAATTTCAAACTTACATTGATATTAGGAAATATGTCAGAAAATTAACTCTTAAAAAGTATTTTTTGACCAATCCTATTGTACGTAATGACCCTCCAAACACTAGCATTCATTCTCATTTGAGAAATGCTTCGTTGTTTAATCCTCCCGTGCAATCATTGACTTATATCAATGCCTTCCGTGATACAGTCTGAAAGGACCTTAGCACACTGGAAGTAAAGAAAGCGAGAACCAATGTAGCCTGTAAGAAAGCTATGGATACCTTGTTGGAAAATAAAGATTTGGTGATTAGACCAGCAGACAAGGGGGGAGGTGTCGTGGTCTTATCTAAAATTGATTATATTAACGAGGTTAATAATATCTTAAGTGATAATGACACCTATTCTCTTTTGTCAAAAAATCCACTTCACTCATATAAAAAATTATTGAAAACTATTTTAAATAAAGGTTATGATAATAAGATCATAAATAAAAAAGAGAAAGATTTTTTATGCCCCTCTGCACCGAAATTACCCATACTCTACATTTTACCTAAAATACATAAGAGCATGACCAATCCTCCGGGAAGACCGATCATCAGTGGCATTGGTTCACTAGGTTCTAGAGCAGGTGAATACATCGATCATTTTTTGCAACCTCTAGTCACTGGCACCCCCTCATATTTACGCGATACAAAACAGGTCTTACAGGACATTAATAACATCAGCATCAAATGTGGTACTTTTTTAGTGACTGCTGATGTCACATCGTTGTACACTAATATTGACCACTTAGATGGTATGGAAGCAGTGAAGTTTTACCTTGAGGATTTTAATGGGATGCCGAGCTTACAGAACGATTTTGTTCTTGAGTTGTTGCAATTCACGATGACCAAGAACTACTTTTGGTTTAATAACCAGTTTTATTTACAGACTAAGGGGGTTGCAATGGGAGCGAAGTTTGCTCCCAGCCTGGCCAATCTCTTCATGTCTAGGTGGGAGGAAGACATGATATATGGAAGAGATTGGCCAGAGCTTTTGTTTTATAGACGATATATCGACGATATATTTTTAATTTGGAACGGTGAGGAACAAGCGTTACTGAATTTTTTTGACACTTTGAATTTTAACACACTTAATATTAAGCTCACGTTTGAGTATAGCACAACAAGCATCCATTTTTTGGACTTAACCTTGTTTAATTATGAAGGGAGGATTGTCACTGAAACCTTTTTTAAGGTTACTGACAGAAATAGCTACATCCCCCTTGATAGTTGCCACCATCCAATGTGGTTGAGCAATATACCTAAAAGCCAGTTCCTGAGGATCAGGAGAAATTGTACTGATCAAAATACCTTTCTTCATCAAGCTTCCATCCTCAAGGAACGTTTTTTAGAAAAGGGTTATAATGGGAACAAACTGGATAACACTATTAAGGAGGTTACCCATTTAGAGAGAGACTCTATTTTATATGGGGCTAATAAGCAGAGACAACAGAAAGTATGCCCATTTATAACTGGCTTTTCTATCCAACATAAGGCTGTTTCTAAAATAATTAAGGCAAACTGGAAAATATTAAAAGCCGACCCTGTTTTAACAGATTTTTTGCCTGATAAGCCTGAAATAACATTCAGAAAGGCACCAACATTGCGAGACAAGTTAGCCCCTAATGTGGTTAATCCCCCCACTAGTATTTCCTTTTTCTCAGGGCTTAAAGGATTTTTTCCATGTAACAAATGTATCATTTGTAGATGTAATGGAATTAGAAAGAGGAGTATTGACACTTTCGATTCAGCAGTTACAGGAAGAAGCTATAATATTGATGGCTTCATTACATGCAATAGTAGATTTGTGGTCTACTTATTGCAGTGCCCGTGTAGAAAACAATATATTGGGAGAACTACGAGGAAATTAAAGGACCATTTGAGAGAGCATGTCAGTAATGTTAAGAAGGGGAACAAGGAACATTCCTTGTCAAAACATTTTCGTTTATTCCATAATAATGACCCCACTTTATTGACTTTTGCTGGTATTGATATAGTTAAAACTCATTGGAGGGGAACTAATAGAAAGAGAACAGTCTCACAAAAAGAATCAAAGTGGATTTATGAATTGGACACTTTTTATCCCAAAGGACATAATGTTGAGTTTGATATCAACAGTTTTATTGATAATAGCTGATTTTGGTTGATTATTTGCATGTGCTATTAATTTACACTTTTATATATTCTTACACATTTTCTTATTATCATTTGATGGGCTCATTATTTTGCATTGTTATCTGTGTGATTTTACACAATTAACGCTTGATACCTTTACATTTTTATCAAGTATTTTATTATCATATTTTAATATTAACCGTAGATACAATGCAACCTTGTATTTACCTGGTTTTTTATATATTAATTTTTTATACATTATTGTTCAATTATGCAATTATGTGGTTCTTGGTCGTTGTGAATATATGCTCGAGTATACAATCTTGTTTATATGGACATTGTTTATTTACATGTATATCTATTTTTAACATATTTGTATATCTTTTGTAATTTGTGTAACTGCATTTATTGTATATTTATACTGGAGACACCTTAGAATTATTTTATTAGCTTTTATGCTTTAACAATTATGGTATATCGATGTTGACTCATCTATATACCTGCGTTTATATTATTCTGTTAGGTGTCCTCATTATATATTTTTTGTGTGTTGTTTCCAGCCCTGTATGTATTGTATTTGGCAAACAGCCGTTCACTGCTGATAATATATTCACTGCACAGCTGTGCTTGTATCTGGCATCGTAGTTGTTGGTAATCAAGACCACAACAAAATGGCGCTGGACCGAGATGCGGACATCATAGCGATGTCTGCTCTGCGCATGCGCGGGGACGCCGGGAAAATGGCGGACGCGCTTACACGATTGCCAGACATTATTTATACAGGGTTTGGAGTAGATGTCTGGTTAGCTGACACACTCCCTATGAATATGTGCACATGGCACGAAACGCGTCAGGGTAAGAGCAGCATATCCCAGACATTACGCCACCGCATGGAGCGGGGGACATCTTTATGCATTTCTATGGTCAGTTTATCTATGCAGTCCTTGTCTTTCTTTTGGACCAATAAATTTTCATTTTAAACGGTATCACACCATCCTGGCTTTTTTCTTGGGACCCTGCTGAGTCCATTACTTGCAGAGTCTCTTAGGGGACAGCTGAGGGGTGTCTTAGTGTGGCAACACACGATCCATAAAGAAGATTCTTTGGATGGACTGCTGCACTTAGATGATGACCTGATCCGTTCATGAGACTACTGCGTATGGATATCGGGATACCATCTATATGCATATTTGAATTATGCATCTGGTGAGTGCATGATTCAATCATTCTGATCACCGGAAGACGCACGTTTTTTCAGTCACCGTTTGATGTTTAAGGACTATCATTGCTTTTATGCACAGATTCTAGCACTTTGTCACCACTTCATATATATATGGTTTATTATTATATTGTATTCTAGCGCTGCGCCCTTCTCTTTTGTATGTCTTTTTAAGTTTTTTGGTACTTATTGGCGCATAGCAGCTTTTCCATCTAGCGCTCACTTTTATCTTTATTTCCTGATTTGTTTTATTACCTATTAAGTTGTAGCAGCTGGATTTATATTTTACTTTGCCTTATTAATTCAATTTAATATAATAATGGCAGATATCTTTGATATTAGATCAATGAGGTCCATCATATCAGATGATGTATTTTCCACACCCATTGAACAATTTGATTTGAAAGGTTTATTCGTTCACCTAAAAAATCTTACCTCTGCTGAAATTAGAACGTTATGGGATATATCATTCTTGGACAGGTATGTCAAAGAAAAAATGGTCCCGAGATCCCTGCGTTGGGACGTACCTCCGGAACATGAGGACATTAATAGTTCAGCCGAATGGTTTCAATTTTTCAACAATTCTGGTATTGAATTATTGAAATTTCTTATATCCAGAAAGAAAAAGAAACTTTCCTACCTGGATATAGAGATCAATAAACTTAAAGAACAACTTACATCACATAAAGATAAAGACGAATATAAGTCAGAGTCAGATCGATTAAAAACATATATGGAACATTTAGAAAATGAACAAAGAGTTAAAAAACGAAAGAAGTATGCTAGGGATGTAAAAGATTATCAGGATGATTATGTTTTTAGATGGCAAAAGGATGAGGTTAATACACCTGTTCCACCTACACCTCTTATTACTCCTTCAAACAAACCTTCTAAACTTCCTCGCAACAATAGAGGTTATCCATCTAAACATAATAAAAGTAATAACAATTACTATGAAACACCTGTGAAACAGCGCATTGAATTCAATGTACCTACATCAAATAGGTACGATACTTTGAACCCTATGGCTGATTATAACATAGGCTCACGAAGCAATAATTGGCACCCTAATTGGCAACAGCACAGGGATAATTATTATCCAAGGCCACATTATTATAATGGTGATAACTATTACCAACACCATTACAAACCTTACATCCCAGGGAATAAAAGAAAAAATGGTCGTAATTTTAAAAAACCTGGTTTTAAAAAACCTGGCTTTAGACCTTACTATGAGCAATCTAGAACCCCACAAACTGGCCCCTCTCATTCCGGCAATCAGAATAACGAGGGCAAACAGACACAGCAGCCTTTTTTAGGCCCAGGACGGGCACAAAAAAGGAGCGCCCACGGAGAGGAAAAAGAGGAGGCCAGAGGGTCAATAAACTCCAAAAAAAGAAAGATGTAAATGAATTAGGCATTTTTAATCTTAGTAACACAGAATTATCACCAGATGAACTTAACCTTCTTGGTAAAGGCCTCAAATATGCACCCACAGCTCCTTTGAGTAAATTTCAAACTTACATTGATATTAGGAAATATGTCAGAAAATTAACTCTTAAAAAGTATTTTTTGACCAATCCTATTGTACGTAATGACCCTCCAAACACTAGCATTCATTCTCATTTGAGAAATGCTTCGTTGTTTAATCCTCCCGTGCAATCATTGACTTATATCAATGCCTTCCGTGATACAGTCTGAAAGGACCTTAGCACACTGGAAGTAAAGAAAGCGAGAACCAATGTAGCCTGTAAGAAAGCTATGGATACCTTGTTGGAAAATAAAGATTTGGTGATTAGACCAGCAGACAAGGGGGGAGGTGTCGTGGTCTTATCTAAAATTGATTATATTAACGAGGTTAATAATATCTTAAGTGATAATGACACCTATTCTCTTTTGTCAAAAAATCCACTTCACTCATATAAAAAATTATTGAAAACTATTTTAAATAAAGGTTATGATAATAAGATCATAAATAAAAAAGAGAAAGATTTTTTATGCCCCTCTGCACCGAAATTACCCATACTCTACATTTTACCTAAAATACATAAGAGCATGACCAATCCTCCGGGAAGACCGATCATCAGTGGCATTGGTTCACTAGGTTCTAGAGCAGGTGAATACATCGATCATTTTTTGCAACCTCTAGTCACTGGCACCCCCTCATATTTACGCGATACAAAACAGGTCTTACAGGACATTAATAACATCAGCATCAAATGTGGTACTTTTTTAGTGACTGCTGATGTCACATCGTTGTACACTAATATTGACCACTTAGATGGTATGGAAGCAGTGAAGTTTTACCTTGAGGATTTTAATGGGATGCCGAGCTTACAGAACGATTTTGTTCTTGAGTTGTTGCAATTCACGATGACCAAGAACTACTTTTGGTTTAATAACCAGTTTTATTTACAGACTAAGGGGGTTGCAATGGGAGCGAAGTTTGCTCCCAGCCTGGCCAATCTCTTCATGTCTAGGTGGGAGGAAGACATGATATATGGAAGAGATTGGCCAGAGCTTTTGTTTTATAGACGATATATCGACGATATATTTTTAATTTGGAACGGTGAGGAACAAGCGTTACTGAATTTTTTTGACACTTTGAATTTTAACACACTTAATATTAAGCTCACGTTTGAGTATAGCACAACAAGCATCCATTTTTTGGACTTAACCTTGTTTAATTATGAAGGGAGGATTGTCACTGAAACCTTTTTTAAGGTTACTGACAGAAATAGCTACATCCCCCTTGATAGTTGCCACCATCCAATGTGGTTGAGCAATATACCTAAAAGCCAGTTCCTGAGGATCAGGAGAAATTGTACTGATCAAAATACCTTTCTTCATCAAGCTTCCATCCTCAAGGAACGTTTTTTAGAAAAGGGTTATAATGGGAACAAACTGGATAACACTATTAAGGAGGTTACCCATTTAGAGAGAGACTCTATTTTATATGGGGCTAATAAGCAGAGACAACAGAAAGTATGCCCATTTATAACTGGCTTTTCTATCCAACATAAGGCTGTTTCTAAAATAATTAAGGCAAACTGGAAAATATTAAAAGCCGACCCTGTTTTAACAGATTTTTTGCCTGATAAGCCTGAAATAACATTCAGAAAGGCACCAACATTGCGAGACAAGTTAGCCCCTAATGTGGTTAATCCCCCCACTAGTATTTCCTTTTTCTCAGGGCTTAAAGGATTTTTTCCATGTAACAAATGTATCATTTGTAGATGTAATGGAATTAGAAAGAGGAGTATTGACACTTTCGATTCAGCAGTTACAGGAAGAAGCTATAATATTGATGGCTTCATTACATGCAATAGTAGATTTGTGGTCTACTTATTGCAGTGCCCGTGTAGAAAACAATATATTGGGAGAACTACGAGGAAATTAAAGGACCATTTGAGAGAGCATGTCAGTAATGTTAAGAAGGGGAACAAGGAACATTCCTTGTCAAAACATTTTCGTTTATTCCATAATAATGACCCCACTTTATTGACTTTTGCTGGTATTGATATAGTTAAAACTCATTGGAGGGGAACTAATAGAAAGAGAACAGTCTCACAAAAAGAATCAAAGTGGATTTATGAATTGGACACTTTTTATCCCAAAGGACATAATGTTGAGTTTGATATCAACAGTTTTATTGATAATAGCTGATTTTGGTTGATTATTTGCATGTGCTATTAATTTACACTTTTATATATTCTTACACATTTTCTTATTATCATTTGATGGGCTCATTATTTTGCATTGTTATCTGTGTGATTTTACACAATTAACGCTTGATACCTTTACATTTTTATCAAGTATTTTATTATCATATTTTAATATTAACCGTAGATACAATGCAACCTTGTATTTACCTGGTTTTTTATATATTAATTTTTTATACATTATTGTTCAATTATGCAATTATGTGGTTCTTGGTCGTTGTGAATATATGCTCGAGTATACAATCTTGTTTATATGGACATTGTTTATTTACATGTATATCTATTTTTAACATATTTGTATATCTTTTGTAATTTGTGTAACTGCATTTATTGTATATTTATACTGGAGACACCTTAGAATTATTTTATTAGCTTTTATGCTTTAACAATTATGGTATATCGATGTTGACTCATCTATATACATGCGTTTATATTATTCTGTTAGGTGTCCTCATTATATATTTTTTGTGTGTTGTTTCCAGCCCTGTATGTATTGTATTTGGCAAACAGCCGTTCACTGCTGATAATATATTCACTGCACAGCTGTGCTTGTATCTGGCATCGTAGTTGTTGGTAATCAAGACCACAACAAAATGGCGCTGGACCGAGATGCGGACATCATAGCGATGTCTGCTCTGCGCATGCGCGGGGACGCCGGGAAAATGGCGGACGCGCTTACACGATTGCCAGACATTATTTATACAGGGTTTGGAGTAGATGTCTGGTTAGCTGACACACTCCCTATGAATATGTGCACATGGCACGAAACGCGTCAGGGTAAGAGCAGCATATCCCAGACATTACGCCACCGCATGGAGCGGGGGACATCTTTATGCATTTCTATGGTCAGTTTATCTATGCAGTCCTTGTCTTTCTTTTGGACCAATAAATTTTCATTTTAAACGGTATCACACCATCCTGGCTTTTTTCTTGGGACCCTGCTGAGTCCATTACTTGCAGAGTCTCTTAGGGGACAGCTGAGGGGTGTCTTAGTGTGGCAACACACGATCCATAAAGAAGATTCTTTGGATGGACTGCTGCACTTAGATGATGACCTGATCCGTTCATGAGACTACTGCGTATGGATATCGGGATACCATCTATATGCATATTTGAATTATGCATCTGGTGAGTGCATGATTCAATCATTCTGATCACCGGAAGACGCACGTTTTTTCAGTCACCGTTTGATGTTTAAGGACTATCATTGCTTTTATGCACAGATTCTAGCACTTTGTCACCACTTCATATATATATGGTTTATTATTATATTGTATTCTAGCGCTGCGCCCTTCTCTTTTGTATGTCTTTTTAAGTTTTTTGGTACTTATTGGCGCATAGCAGCTTTTCCATCTAGCGCTCACTTTTATCTTTATTTCCTGATTTGTTTTATTACCTATTAAGTTGTAGCAGCTGGATTTATATTTTACTTTGCCTTATTAATTCAATTTAATATAATAATGGCAGATATCTTTGATATTAGATCAATGAGGTCCATCATATCAGATGATGTATTTTCCACACCCATTGAACAATTTGATTTGAAAGGTTTATTCGTTCACCTAAAAAATCTTACCTCTGCTGAAATTAGAACGTTATGGGATATATCATTCTTGGACAGGTATGTCAAAGAAAAAATGGTCCCGAGATCCCTGCGTTGGGACGTACCTCCGGAACATGAGGACATTAATAGTTCAGCCGAATGGCTTCAATTTTTCAACAATTCTGGTATTGAATTATTGAAATTTCTTATATCCAGAAAGAAAAAGAAACTTTCCTACCTGGATATAGAGATCAATAAACTTAAAGAACAACTTACATCACATAAAGATAAAGACGAATATAAGTCAGAGTGAGATCGATTAAAAACATATATGGAACATTTAGAAAATGAACAAAGAGTTAAAAAACGAAAGAAGTATGCTAGGGATGTAAAAGATTATCAGGATGATTATGTTTTTAGATGGCAAAAGGATGAGGTTAATACACCTGTTCCACCTACACCTCTTATTACTCCTTCAAACAAACCTTCTAAACTTCCTCGCAACAATAGAGGTTATCCATCTAAACATAATAAAAGTAATAACAATTACTATGAAACACCTGTGAAACAGCGCATTGAATTCAATGTACCTACATCAAATAGGTACGATACTTTGAACCCTATGGCTGATTATAACATAGGCTCACGAAGCAATAATTGGCACCCTAATTGGCAACAGCACAGGGATAATTATTATCCAAGGCCACATTATTATAATGGTGATAACTATTACCAACACCATTACAAACCTTACATCCCAGGGAATAAAAGAAAAAATGGTCGTAATTTTAAAAAACCTGGTTTTAAAAAACCTGGCTTTAGACCTTACTATGAGCAATCTAGAACCCCACAAACTGGCCCCTCTCATTCCGGCAATCAGAATAACGAGGGCAAACAGACACAGCAGCCTTTTTTAGGCCCAGGACGGGCACAAAAAAGGAGCGCCCACGGAGAGGAAAAAGAGGAGGCCAGAGGGTCAATAAACTCCAAAAAAAGAAAGATGTAAATGAATTAGGCATTTTTAATCTTAGTAACACAGAATTATCACCAGATGAACTTAACCTTCTTGGTAAAGGCCTCAAATATGCACCCACAGCTCCTTTGAGTAAATTTCAAACTTACATTGATATTAGGAAATATGTCAGAAAATTAACTCTTAAAAAGTATTTTTTGACCAATCCTATTGTACGTAATGACCCTCCAAACACTAGCATTCATTCTCATTTGAGAAATGCTTCGTTGTTTAATCCTCCCGTGCAATCATTGACTTATATCAATGCCTTCCGTGATACAGTC
This sequence comes from Staurois parvus, assembly GCF_062004578.1. Classification (NCBI taxonomy): domain Eukaryota; kingdom Metazoa; phylum Chordata; class Amphibia; order Anura; family Ranidae; genus Staurois; species Staurois parvus. The sequence continues at coordinate 7,821,179 of NW_028317818.1, forward strand.
TGAAAGGACCTTAGCACACTGGAAGTAAAGAAAGCGAGAACCAATGTAGCCTGTAAGAAAGCTATGGATACCTTGTTGGAAAATAAAGATTTGGTGATTAGACCAGCAGACAAGGGGGGAGGTGTCGTGGTCTTATCTAAAATTGATTATATTAACGAGGTTAATAATATCTTAAGTGATAATGACACCTATTCTCTTTTGTCAAAAAATCCACTTCACTCATATAAAAAATTATTGAAAACTATTTTAAATAAAGGTTATGATAATAAGATCATAAATAAAAAAGAGAAAGATTTTTTATGCCCCTCTGCACCGAAATTACCCATACTCTACATTTTACCTAAAATACATAAGAGCATGACCAATCCTCCGGGAAGACCGATCATCAGTGGCATTGGTTCACTAGGTTCTAGAGCAGGTGAATACATCGATCATTTTTTGCAACCTCTAGTCACTGGCACCCCCTCATATTTACGCGATACAAAACAGGTCTTACAGGACATTAATAACATCAGCATCAAATGTGGTACTTTTTTAGTGACTGCTGATGTCACATCGTTGTACACTAATATTGACCACTTAGATGGTATGGAAGCAGTGAAGTTTTACCTTGAGGATTTTAATGGGATGCCGAGCTTACAGAACGATTTTGTTCTTGAGTTGTTGCAATTCACGATGACCAAGAACTACTTTTGGTTTAATAACCAGTTTTATTTACAGACTAAGGGGGTTGCAATGGGAGCGAAGTTTGCTCCCAGCCTGGCCAATCTCTTCATGTCTAGGTGGGAGGAAGACATGATATATGGAAGAGATTGGCCAGAGCTTTTGTTTTATAGACGATATATCGACGATATATTTTTAATTTGGAACGGTGAGGAACAAGCGTTACTGAATTTTTTTGACACTTTGAATTTTAACACACTTAATATTAAGCTCACGTTTGAGTATAGCACAACAAGCATCCATTTTTTGGACTTAACCTTGTTTAATTATGAAGGGAGGATTGTCACTGAAACCTTTTTTAAGGTTACTGACAGAAATAGCTACATCCCCCTTGATAGTTGCCACCATCCAATGTGGTTGAGCAATATACCTAAAAGCCAGTTCCTGAGGATCAGGAGAAATTGTACTGATCAAAATACCTTTCTTCATCAAGCTTCCATCCTCAAGGAACGTTTTTTAGAAAAGGGTTATAATGGGAACAAACTGGATAACACTATTAAGGAGGTTACCCATTTAGAGAGAGACTCTATTTTATATGGGGCTAATAAGCAGAGACAACAGAAAGTATGCCCATTTATAACTGGCTTTTCTATCCAACATAAGGCTGTTTCTAAAATAATTAAGGCAAACTGGAAAATATTAAAAGCCGACCCTGTTTTAACAGATTTTTTGCCTGATAAGCCTGAAATAACATTCAGAAAGGCACCAACATTGCGAGACAAGTTAGCCCCTAATGTAGTTAATCCCCCCACTAGTATTTCCTTTTTCTCAGGGCTTAAAGGATTTTTTCCATGTAACAAATGTATCATTTGTAGATGTAATGGAATTAGAAAGAGGAGTATTGACACTTTCGATTCAGCAGTTACAGGAAGAAGCTATAATATTGATGGCTTCATTACATGCAATAGTAGATTTGTGGTCTACTTATTGCAGTGCCCGTGTAGAAAACAATATATTGGGAGAACTACGAGGAAATTAAAGGACCATTTGAGAGAGCATGTCAGTAATGTTAAGAAGGGGAACAAGGAACATTCCTTGTCAAAACATTTTCGTTTATTCCATAATAATGACCCCACTTTATTGACTTTTGCTGGTATTGATATAGTTAAAACTCATTGGAGGGGAACTAATAGAAAGAGAACAGTCTCACAAAAAGAATCAAAGTGGATTTATGAATTGGACACTTTTTATCCCAAAGGACATAATGTTGAGTTTGATATCAACAGTTTTATTGATAATAGCTGATTTTGGTTGATTATTTGCATGTGCTATTAATTTACACTTTTATATATTCTTACACATTTTCTTATTATCATTTGATGGGCTCATTATTTTGCATTGTTATCTGTGTGATTTTACACAATTAACGCTTGATACCTTTACATTTTTATCAAGTATTTTATTATCATATTTTAATATTAACCGTAGATACAATGCAACCTTGTATTTACCTGGTTTTTTATATATTAATTTTTTATACATTATTGTTCAATTATGCAATTATGTGGTTCTTGGTCGTTGTGAATATATGCTCGAGTATACAATCTTGTTTATATGGACATTGTTTATTTACATGTATATCTATTTTTAACATATTTGTATATCTTTTGTAATTTGTGTAACTGCATTTATTGTATATTTATACTGGAGACACCTTAGAATTATTTTATTAGCTTTTATGCTTTAACAATTATGGTATATCGATGTTGACTCATCTATATACATGCGTTTATATTATTCTGTTAGGTGTCCTCATTATATATTTTTTGTGTGTTGTTTCCAGCCCTGTATGTATTGTATTTGGCAAACAGCCGTTCACTGCTGATAATATATTCACTGCACAGCTGTGCTTGTATCTGGCATCGTAGTTGTTGGTAATCAAGACCACAACAAAATGGCGCTGGACCGAGATGCGGACATCATAGCGATGTCTGCTCTGCGCATGCGCGGGGACGCCGGGAAAATGGCGGACGCGCTTACACGATTGCCAGACATTATTTATACAGGGTTTGGAGTAGATGTCTGGTTAGCTGACACACTCCCTATGAATATGTGCACATGGCACGAAACGCGTCAGGGTAAGAGCAGCATATCCCAGACATTACGCCACCGCATGGAGCGGGGGACATCTTTATGCATTTCTATGGTCAGTTTATCTATGCAGTCCTTGTCTTTCTTTTGGACCAATAAATTTTCATTTTAAACGGTATCACACCATCCTGGCTTTTTTCTTGGGACCCTGCTGAGTCCATTACTTGCAGAGTCTCTTAGGGGACAGCTGAGGGGTGTCTTAGTGTGGCAACACACGATCCATAAAGAAGATTCTTTGGATGGACTGCTGCACTTAGATGATGACCTGATCCGTTCATGAGACTACTGCGTATGGATATCGGGATACCATCTATATGCATATTTGAATTATGCATCTGGTGAGTGCATGATTCAATCATTCTGATCACCGGAAGACGCACGTTTTTTCAGTCACCGTTTGATGTTTAAGGACTATCATTGCTTTTATGCACAGATTCTAGCACTTTGTCACCACTTCATATATACAGTTGTGTCCAAAATTATTCAACCCCCACTGAAATTGAGTGTTTTGGCCAGTTTGACATTGCTTTTGATCATTCAGTCATCTTGCTTACATTTACATTAAAGAGGCACTTGTAGGTCAGACAAATATAACATAACAGTTATAATGAAATAACCACAAATGTCTTTTCTGTGCTCACAGCATTATCAGTTTTATTCAACCCCCAAGTGACATTCAATCTTAGTACTTAGTACAGCATCCTTTTACAGTTATAACAGCTTTTAAACGTGAAGCATAGCTTGACACAAGTGTCTTGCAGCGATCTACGGGTATCTTCGCCCATTCTTCATGGGCAAAGGCCTCCAGTTCAGTCACATTCTTAGGCTTGCGCACTGCAACTGCTTTCTTTAAGTCCCACCAGAGGTTCTCAATCGGATTTAAGTCTGGTGACTGCGATGGCCACTCCAAAATGTTCCAGCCTTTCCTCTGCAACCATGCTCTAGTGGACTTGGAGGTATGCTTGGGATCATTGTCCTGTTGAAAGGTCCAACGTCTCCCAAGCCTCAGGTGTGTGACGGACTGCATCACGTTTCCATCCAATATCTCCTGGTACTGAAGAGAATTCATGGTACCTTGCACACGCTGAAGCTTCCCTGTACCTGCAGAAGCAAAACAGCCCCAAAGCATGATTGACCCTCCACCATGCTTCACAGTAGGCAAGGTGTTCTTTTCATCATAGGCCTTGTTCTTCCTCCTCCAAACATAGCGTTGATCCATGGGCCCAAACAGTTCTAATTTTGTTTCATCAGTCCACAGAACACTATCCCACAACTTTTGTGGTTTGTCCACATGGCTTTTGGCATACTGCAGTCGACTCTTCTTATTCTTTGGAGACAGCAAGGGGTACGCCTGGGAGTTCTGGCACGGAGGCCTTCATTACGCAGTGTGCGTCTTATTGTCTGGGCTGAAACTTCTGTACCCACATCTGACAAATCTTTTCTCAGTTCCTCAGCAGTCACACGGGGACTTCTCTCCACTCTACGCTTCAGGTAGCGCACAGCAGTCGAAGTCAGCATCTTCTTTCTGCCACGACCAGGTAGCGTTTCAACAGTGCCCTTTGCCTTGAATTTGCGAATGATGCTTCCTAAGGTGTCTCTTGGTATGTTTAACATCTTTGCAATCTTCTTATAGCCATTGCCCTTCCTGTGAAGAGAAATCACCTCTTCTCTTGTCTTCCTGGACCATTCTCTTGCCTTCACCATGTTTGTAACCACACCAGTAAATGTCTAGAAGGAGCTGAGTATCACAGTCATTTTAAAGCTGCCTAATTGGTGCTTATTATGCTTGATTGCTGCTCGGTGACATCCACAGGTGTTTTCAATACCTGATGGAAAGCACCTGTATGAACCTCTGTTCTTCAGAGTGGTAGTCTTTAAGGGGTTGAATAATTGTGGCAATGAAGAAACCACATAAGAACCATTTACTACTGTATTACATAAACAATTGATGTCATTTTAGTTGCATTTGGGTAGTTACAACGTCCTTGTAGGATTTGATTCTGAATACAATTCCAAATGTACACTATAGTCCCTAAACCCCTTTACAGCATTGGGGGTTGAATAATTTTGGACACAACTGTATATGGTTTATTATTATATTGTATTCTAGCGCTGCGCCCTTCTCTTTTGTATGTCTTTTTAAGTTTTTTGGTACTTATTGGCGCATAGCAGCTTTTCCATCTAGCGCTCACTTTTATCTTTATTTCCTGATTTGTTTTATTACCTATTAAGTTGTAGCAGCTGGATTTATATTTTACTTTGCCTTATTAATTCAATTTAATATAATAATGGCAGATATCTTTGATATTAGATCAATGAGGTCCATCATATCAGATGATGTATTTTCCACACCCATTGAACAATTTGATTTGAAAGGTTTATTCGTTCACCTAAAAAATCTTACCTCTGCTGAAATTAGAACGTTATGGGATATATCATTCTTGGACAGGTATGTCAAAGAAAAAATGGTCCCGAGATCCCTGCGTTGGGACGTACCTCCGGAACATGAGGACATTAATAGTTCAGCCGAATGGTTTCAATTTTTCAACAATTCTGGTATTGAATTATTGAAATTTCTTATATCCAGAAAGAAAAAGAAACTTTCCTACCTGGATATAGAGATCAATAAACTTAAAGAACAACTTACATCACATAAAGATAAAGACGAATATAAGTCAGAGTCAGATCGATTAAAAACATATATGGAACATTTAGAAAATGAACAAAGAGTTAAAAAACGAAAGAAGTATGCTAGGGATGTAAAAGATTATCAGGATGATTATGTTTTTAGATGGCAAAAGGATGAGGTTAATACACCTGTTCCACCTACACCTCTTATTACTCCTTCAAACAAACCTTCTAAACTTCCTCGCAACAATAGAGGTTATCCATCTAAACATAATAAAAGTAATAACAATTACTATGAAACACCTGTGAAACAGCGCATTGAATTCAATGTACCTACATCAAATAGGTACGATACTTTGAACCCTATGGCTGATTATAACATAGGCTCACGAAGCAATAATTGGCACCCTAATTGGCAACAGCACAGGGATAATTATTATCCAAGGCCACATTATTATAATGGTGATAACTATTACCAACACCATTACAAACCTTACATCCCAGGGAATAAAAGAAAAAATGGTCAACGTTGTTTCAACCGCTGTATGGAGTGAATGTCCCAGAACTGTCAGAAATAGACTATTTATGACAGTTCTGGGACATTCACTCCATACAGCGGTTTCAACCGCTGTATGGAGGGAATGTCATAGAACTGTCAGAAATAGACTATTAATGACAGTTCTGGGACTGTCCTTCCATACAGCGGTTGAAACATTGTATCTATTTGTTTCCATAAATGACATTCTGCAGATACACTTAGAGGAGCGCTGCAGATACACTTTTTGCCTACTTCTTCTTCTTCTTCATCCTCATCCTCTTCTTCTTCTTATAAGGATGAGGATGAAGAAGAAGAAGTAGGATGAAAATAAGATTAATTCCAAGCCGGCAAAATGTGTATCTGCAGCGCTCCTCTAAGTGTATTTGCAGAATGTCATTTATGGAAAAAAATAGATACAATGTTTCAACCGCTGTATGGAAGGAATGTCATAGAACTGTCAGAAATAGACTATTTCTAACAGTTCTGGGACATTCCTTCCATACAGCGGTTGAAACATTGTATCTATTTGTTTCCATAAATGGATCCATTTATGGAAACAAATAGATACAGTGTTTCAACCGCTGTATGGAAGGAATGTCCCATAACTGTCAGAAATAGACTATTTCTGACAGTTCTGGGACATTCACTCCATACAGCGGTTTCAACCGCTGTATGGAGGGAATGTCATAGAACTGTCAGAAATAGACTATTTATGACAGTTCTGGGACATTCACTCCATACAGCGGTTGAAACATTGTATCTATTTTTTTCCATAAATGACATTCTGCAAATACACTTAGAGGAGCGCTGCAGATACACTTTTTGCCGGCTTGGAATTAATCTTATTTTCATCCTACTTCTTCTTCTTCATCCTCATCCTCATAAGAAGAAGAAGAAGAAGTAGGATGAAAATAAGAATAATTCCAAGCCGGCAAAAAGTGTATCTGCAGCGCTCCTCTAAGTGTATATGCAGAATGTCATTTATGGAAAAAAATAGATACAATGTTTCAACCGCTGTATGGAGTGAATGTCCCAAAACTGTCAGAAATAGACTATTTATGACAGTTCTGGGACATTCACTCCATACAGCGGTTTCAACCGCTGTATGGAGGGAATGTCATAGAACTGTCAGAAATAGACTATTAATGACAGTTCTGGGACTGTCCTTCCATACAGCGGTTGAAACATTGTATCTATTTGTTTCCATAAATGGATCCATTTATGGAAACAAATAGATACAATGTTTCAACCGCTGTATGGAAGGAATGTCCCAGAACTGTTAGAAATAGTCTATTTCTGACAGTTCTATGACATTCCCTCCATACAGCGGTTGAAACCGCTGTATGGAGTGAATGTCCCAGAACTGTCAGAAATAGTCTATTTCTGACAGTTATGGGACATTCACTCCATACAGCGGTTGAAACATTGTATCTATTTTTTTCCATAAATGACATTCTGCAGATACACTTAGAGGAGCGCTGCAGATACACTTTTTGCCTACTTCTTCTTCTTCTTCATCCTCATCCTCTTCTTCTTCTTATAAGGATGAGGATGAAGAAGAAGAAGAAGAAGAAGAAGAAGAAGTAGGATGAAAATAAGATTAATTCCAAGCCGGCAAAATGTGTATCTGCAGCGCTCCTCTAAGTGTATTTGCAGAATGTCATTTATGGAAAAAAATAGATACAATGTTTCAACCGCTGTATGGAGTGAATGTCCCATAACTGTCAGAAATAGACTATTTCTGACAGTTCTGGGACATTCACTCCATACAGCGGTTGAAACCGCTGTATGGAGGGAATGTCATAGAACTGTCAGAAATAGACTATTTCTAACAGTTCTGTGACATTCCTTCCATACAGCGGTTGAAACATTGTATCTATTTGTTTCCATAAATGGATCCATTTATGGAAACAAATAGATACAATGTTTCAACCGCTGTATGGAAGGAATGTCCCATAACTGTCAGAAATAGACTATTTCTGACAGTTCTGGGACATTCACTCCATACAGCGGTTTCAACCGCTGTATGGAGGGAATGTCATAGAACTGTCAGAAATAGACTATTAATGACAGTTCTGGGACTGTCCTTCCATACAGCGTTTGAAACATTGTATCTATTTGTTTCCATAAATGACATTCTGCAGATACACTTAGAGGAGCGCTGCAGATACACTTTTTGCCTACTTCTTCTTCTTCTTCATCCTCATCCTCTTCTTCTTCTTATAAGGATGAGGATGAAGAAGAAGAAGTAGGATGAAAATAAGATTAATTCCAAGCCGGCAAAATGTGTATCTGCAGCGCTCCTCTAAGTGTATTTGCAGAATGTCATTTATGGAAAAAAATAGATACAATGTTTCAACCGCTGTATGGAAGGAATGTCATAGAACTGTCAGAAATAGACTATTTCTAACAGTTCTGGGACATTCCTTCCATACAGCGGTTGAAACATTGTATCTATTTGTTTCCATAAATGGATCCATTTATGGAAACAAATAGATACAGTGTTTCAACCGCTGTATGGAAGGAATGTCCCATAACTGTCAGAAATAGACTATTTCTGACAGTTCTGGGACATTCACTCCATACAGCGGTTTCAACCGCTGTATGGAGGGAATGTCATAGAACTGTCAGAAATAGACTATTTATGACAGTTCTGGGACATTCACTCCATACAGCGGTTGAAACATTGTATCTATTTTTTTCCATAAATGACATTCTGCAAATACACTTAGAGGAGCGCTGCAGATACACTTTTTGCCGGCTTGGAATTAATCTTATTTTCATCCTACTTCTTCTTCTTCATCCTCATCCTCATAAGAAGAAGAAGAAGAAGTAGGATGAAAATAAGAATAATTCCAAGCCGGCAAAAAGTGTATCTGCAGCGCTCCTCTAAGTGTATATGCAGAATGTCATTTATGGAAAAAAATAGATACAATGTTTCAACCGCTGTATGGAGTGAATGTCCCAGAACTGTCAGAAATAGACTATTTATGACAGTTCTGGGACATTCACTCCATACAGCGGTTTCAACCGCTGTATGGAGGGAATGTCATAGAACTGTCAGAAATAGACTATTAATGACAGTTCTGGGACTGTCCTTCCATACAGCGGTTGAAACATTGTATCTATTTGTTTCCATAAATGGATCCATTTATGGAAACAAATAGATACAATGTTTCAACCGCTGTATGGAAGGAATGTCCCAGAACTGTTAGAAATAGTCTATTTCTGACAGTTCTATGACATTCCCTCCATACAGCGGTTGAAACCGCTGTATGGAGTGAATGTCCCAGAACTGTCAGAAATAGTCTATTTCTGACAGTTATGGGACATTCACTCCATACAGCGGTTGAAACATTGTATCTATTTTTTTCCATAAATGACATTCTGCAGATACACTTAGAGGAGCGCTGCAGATACACTTTTTGCCTACTTCTTCTTCTTCTTCATCCTCATCCTCTTCTTCTTCTTATAAGGATGAGGATGAAGAAGAAGAAGTAGGATGAAAATAAGATTAATTCCAAGCCGGCAAAATGTGTATCTGCAGCGCTCCTCTAAGTGTATTTGCAGAATGTCATTTATGGAAAAAAATAGATACAATGTTTCAACCGCTGTATGGAGTGAATGTCCCATAACTGTCAGAAATAGATTATTTCTGACAGTTCTGGGACATTCACTCCATACAGCGGTTGAAACCGCTGTATGGAGGGAATGTCATAGAACTGTCAGAAATAGACTATTTCTAACAGTTCTGTGACATTCCTTCCAGCGGTTGAAACATTGTATCTATTTGTTTCCATAAATGGATCCATTTATGGAAACAAATAGATACAATGTTTCAACCGCTGTATGGAAGGAATGTCCCAGAACTGTTAGAAATAGTCTATTTCTGACAGTTCTATGACATTCCCTCCATACAGCGGTTGAAACCGCTGTATGGAGTGAATGTCCCAGAACTGTCAGAAATAGTCTATTTCTGACAGTTCTGGGACATTCCCTCCATACAGCGGTTGAAACCGCTGTATGGAGTGAATGTCCCAGAACTGTCAGAAATAGACAGAAACTGTCACAGAACTGTCCTTCTTCTCATCCTTCTCCTTCTTCTCATCCTTCTCCTTCTTCTCATCCTTCTCCTTCTTCTCATCCTTCTTCTCATCCTTCTTCTCCTTCTCATCCTTCTCCTTCTCCTTCTTCTCATCCTTCTCCTTCTTCTCATCCTTCTCCTTCTTCTCATCCTTCTCCTTCTCCTTCTTCTCATCCTTCTCCTTCTCCATCTTCTCATCCTTCTCCTTTTCCTTCTTCTCATCCTTCTCCTTCTGCTTCTCCTTCTCCTTCTTCTCATCCTTCTCCTTCTTCTCATCCTTCTCCTTCTTCTCATCCTTCTCCTTCTCTTTCTTCTCATCCTTCTCCTTCTTCTCATCCTTCTCCTTCTTCTCATCCTTCTCCTTCTCCTTCTTATCATCCTTCTCCTTCTTCTCATCCTTCTCCTTCTTCTCATCCTTCTCCTTCTCCTCATCCTTCTCCTTCTTCTCATCCTTCTCCTTCTTCTCATCCTTCTCCTTCTCCTTCTTCTCATCCTTCTCCTTCTCCTTCTTCTCATCCTTCTCCTTCTCCATCTTCTCATCCTTCTCCTTCTTCTCATCCTTCTCCTTCTGCTTCTCCTTCTCCTTCTTCTCATCCTTCTCCTTCTTCTCATCCTTCTCCTTCTCCTTCTTCTCATCCTTCTCCTTCTTCTCATCCTTCTCCTTCTCCTTCTTCTCATCCTTCTCCTTCTTCTCATCCTTCTCCTTCTCCTCATCCTTCTCCTTCTCCTTCTTCTCATCCTTCTCCTTCTTCTCATCCTTCTCCTTCTCCATCTTCTCATCCTTCTCCTTCTTCTCATCCTTCTCCTTCTTCTCATCCTTCTCCTTCTCCTCATCCTTCTCCTTCTCCTTCTTCTCATCCTTCTCCTTCTCCTTCTTCTCATCCTTCTCCTTCTTCTCATCCTTCTCCTTCTTCTCATCCTTCTCCTTCTCCTTCTTCTCATCCTTCTCCTTCTTCTCATCCTTCTCCTTCTCCTCATCCTTCTCCTTCTCCTTCTTCTCATCCTTCTCCTTCTCCTTCTTCTCATCCTTCTCCTTCTCCTTCTTCTCATCCTTCTCCTTCTTCTCATCCTTCTCCTTCTCCTTCTTCTCATCCTTCTCCTTCTCCTTCTTCTCATCCTTCTCCTTCTCCTTCTCCTTCTCCTTCTCCTTCCTGATCTCCAAGGGCATTTAAATTAAAGGTACAGTGTTCTGCACTAATTTAAAGGCTCTCTGAAGCCTAGAAACCCTTTTTATAAGCCATCTTCGTAGCGAAGAAATTCGCATCGAATCGAATTTCATACTGGAATTCGCCGAATCAGCCGAATCGAATTTTTCAATACTTCGCTCATCTCTAGTCATGAGCAAATGATAATATTTGATATACATTTTTTTGTATATTAGATGCAACTGATTAAAGCACACCATACATGGATCAAAATTCGGCCAGCTCAGCAGGGACCGGCCTAATTTCAATCCACATATAGGGACAGTAGTTGTACACTCAATCTACCAACTGTCTTCTATACAACCAGTATGTTTACCACTGCTCAAGGTAGAGAGACTCCAAATCTCCAAGCACAACTCCTCCTGTAGGTGCTAGCCCAGCTCCTGTGCTGCATAGATGAGAACAAAGGACGCCCAGTCGGCTGCACTCTATACAATCCACTTTATTGAACCAAGATAAAACCAATACAGACAGTAGGGGGACTGGCAGGTAAACGTGCTCACGCTAAAGACAGCGCCTATTCATTACCCACAATGGTAATGAATAAGCACTGTCTTTAGCATGAAAAGCGTTTATCTGCCAGTACCCCATTGTATTTCCACTGCCTGTGTTGGTTTTATCTTGGTTCAATAAAGTGGATTGTTTGGAGTGCAGCTGATGGGACATCCTTTGTTCTCTTATATACAAACAGCCTATTGGATAAATGCCATTCGATCAGTGCCACCAGCTATAGCTGGCAGTGATGATCAGTGTGTTCTGATGGTGGGAAAGTCTCCTGCTGTGAAAATGTGGTTTTAAGTCACAGTATTTTTTTATCTTTTCTTTCTTCTTCCCTTTTTCTTCACTTTTCACATTGCATTAAGTGCATGTTCCATTTTCTTACATGTTTATTCTATTTCAGATACACTTCACTATTTGTAACAAGGAGTATTTTCCTATTAAATGATCATATTAAAAATCAGATTTAGATCACAGCATTAGCAAAAAAGCAACAAAGCTTTAGTTCCAATTTTATTTAAAGTGTAGCAAAAAACAATTATTCATCCTCTAATTAAAAAGTGAAAAGGGCATGACTTGAAAGCATCATTTAACATTTGTTGATGATGCTGGTTTAAGCAATTTATTTAAATTATATAAATCAGCATGGGAACTTAAATAAGAGTACAAGGTCAATTTATTTTGAAGGGTTTATTAATACCAATAGTTTGTCTTTTTGAAGAAGCATCTGTAATATGATACTGTCAGTGCATAACCATATTTCTAAAATAATTCTTTAACTACACTATATCACTTCCATTAGAATATATTTTAACATTTCTCTTCAGTTTACACAGGTCTGAACTCCTAAATCACAAATATTTTACAGAAAATTATGAGATATTAACTAATAAAAATGAATTCATAATTACAACAATGCTTATGAAAACATATCACTGTAGCAATTTTTCTAACTTTTCAGTGATGAACTTTAGTCAGAAGTTTCCTTTACATTGGACAGCATATATTAACATATTGCTTTATCATTGTTTTTTCTGTGGTGAAGGGGTAAACTAAGAATCCTTTTTAGTAATAATGCATGCTCTCTGTTAATAAAATATAATAGGCTACTGTATTTAAAAGTATAAATATAACCTAATATTTAACATGAACTAATACACTGCTAATGCTGAAATGAATTAAGAGCAATCAATGCACACAGACACATATATTTATTCCAGGTACTTATATAGTGCTGTCAATTTACACAGCACTTTACATATATATTGTACATTCACATCAGTCCCTAACCCTCAAGGGGCGTACAATCTAAGGTAGTCACCAAAGATCTATTATCTCCTGCGCTCAAAGACTCAGATCAAACGGGCGTTAGTAACAAGCAGTGTGTTGTGTGTTCATCCGCTGGTGATCAGAGGTTGTGCAGCTCTATCATGAAGCTGGGGAAGCTTAATAAAACTGTAGAATAAGATGAAAGAAAGAGCGCACAAACCTTGCGCAATACCTCAATAAATAGTGACTAATTTTATTATTAAGGAAATATACTCACAAAGTGATGGTATAACAGGCATAAGTAACCATAATCCTAACAGGGTTACAGGTAAATCCAAAAGGGGGGGGGGATGAAGGCTAACTTGTTTCGAAGGGTGCTTCCTTCTTCATCAGAGCTGGGTTGAGCAGATAGAGACTTCAGTATGGCAGAGTTCCCATGGCAAGGAGATATTCAGCCACTGAGTGTCAGTATTACAGCAGTTCAGCCTGTTTGAATAGCTAGTAGGCAAATGATTGTCAAACAAGTAGCAATGGTGAGCTAGCCACTGCTCTGGGGGATAAATACAGATAAAAAAAAGTACAGTTCAGTGAGGAAAGGGTTACCTTATTTTGTAACCTAGAGAGTGACAATGGAAAAACACCAATCCATTTAACACTTTCGCTGCCAGAGCTGTTTTTGCATTTTTTATACACGTTTAAAAAAATCATTTTAGGCCTGAAGATTGCACAAAACCCCAAAACATTATATATTTTATGAAAGAAGACACCCTATAGAATAAAATAATGGTAGTTCCAATTTTTTATGTCACATGATATTATTGCAAAGATATAGGAAACGCAAAGTTTCAGTAAAAGTCACATTAAGTGAATTTTAGGGACCACGCACACAATACATTTTTGATAAAAATGTAAAAGATGAGGTTGTGCTGAGTAAAAATATACCCAACATGCTAAACCTTAAATTTGTGTGCGCCTATAAAATTACGTCAAACTTCAATACCCTATATTTTCTATAGACAACACTTCAAAAGCCCCTATAGGTCATCAGTTCAGTGTTACAGAGGAGGTCTGATGCTATAATTATTACTCTCACTCGGGCGTGCACAGCGATATGCAACATGTGTACCAAAATCTGCGTTTTCACATGTAGGTGCCCCTATGTGTGCGTTTACGTTCATACATGCGTATATGAGGGGGTGGGGGGGATGCAATTTGTTTGGGGGGTGTTATGTGCTTGGGTGTAACTTTATTTTTTTTACACAAAAAAAATGTTTCTACTTAACTTTGTAACTATGTGATGATTTTTTGGGTGACAGTTTCTCTTTAATGAGACATGCAGGGTCTAAAAGACCCTGCATGTCTCCTCTGCAACGTGGTTTGCATTGCAATACATCTGGTGGAGACCAGAGGAGACATGCAGGGTCTTTTAGACCCTGCATGTCTCAATAAAGAGAAACTGTCACCCAAAAAATTATCATATAGTTACAATGTTAAGTAGAAAAATTTTTTTGTTGTAAAAAAAAATAAAGTTACACCCAAGCACATAAAAAATCTGCATCCCCCCCACCCCCTCATATACGCATGTATGAACGTGGGAAAGTGACAGGAGTGACCTGGAAGTGACATAATGACAGTCACCTTCCAGGTCACACAAAGAAGGGGAGGAGAGTGAATGCTCATCCACTCTCCTCTCTCCCCTTCACCTGCCGACACGAGCCATGGCTCTCTCTGGACCAGCAGACGGGCAAGCAAAGACCAGTTACATGGCAGGAGGGTCTCTGTATGGGGGGGGGCACCATCGACTGGGCTTTGGAATCAATCGAAGGCAGCAGAGCCACCTGATTGCTTCCACCTGACAGGCAGGAGTCTGCCTATCAGTTTTGTACAAAATCCCGGTGGCTGCAGCCATTGAATTGTATATAAAACCCCCTCCTACTGTCAGGTCTGTACAGTTTATGGACCTGGCAGCTAAAGGATTAATTCCATGCTTGGGAGATGCCTTTGGGCTGTTTGTGGTGTTATGGAACAGTATGTTTCTCACAGACAGCCTCAGTGACACCGTGTGCCAGCATCACAGACTTTGCATGTGTAATACATTTGAACATTTTTACATTAATGTTTTGCTTTATTATAGCAGCAGTAACAATATAGCAGCAGTAACAGAGCCCCAATCTGATTCATTATTATACCTAGAATATAAATTACTTTTTTACATACAGTTACAAGAAAAAGTATGTGAACCCCTTGGGATTACGTGGAGTTTTGCATGAATTGGGCATAAAATGTGCTCTGAACGTCATCTAAGTCACAACAATAGAAGGACACAGTCTGCTAAACATAATACTACACAAACATTAGATGTTGCCATGGTTTAATTGCACATAACATGTAAACATTCACAGTGCAGGGAGGAAAAAGTATGTGAGGTCCTAGCTTAATGACTTCTCCCAGAACTAATTGGAGCCAGGAGTGAGCCAAACTTGACTCCAATCAGTGTGATGATATTGGATGTGTTGCTGACAGCTGTCCTGACCTTAAAAAACACACACCTGTTTTGGGTTTACTGGTTTCAAGAAGCACTGTCTGATGTGAACCATGCCTCGCAGAAAAGAGCTCTCAGAAGACCTACGATCAAGAATTGTTGACTTGCATGAAGCTGGAAAGGGTTACAAAAGTATCTCCAAAAGCCTTGATGTTCATGTGTCCACGGTAAGACAGACTGTCTACAAATGGAGAAAGTTTAGCACTGTTGCTACTCACCCTAGGCGTGGTCATCCTGTAAAACTGACTGCAAGAGCACAGTGCAGAATGCTGCATGAGGTAAAGAAGAATCCCAGAGTGTCAGCTAAAGACCTACAGAAATCTCTGGCACATGCTAACATTTTTGTTGACACATCTACAATAAGGAAAACATTAAACAAGAATGGAGTACATGGGTGGACACCACGGAGGAAGCCATTGCTGTCCAAAAAGAATATTGCAGCACGTTTGAAGTTTGCAAAAGAGCACCTAGATGTTCCACAGCACTACTGGCAAAATATACTGTGGACAGATGAAGCCAAGATTGAGTTGTTTGGGAAGAACACACAACACTATGTGTGGAGAAAAAAAGGCACAGCACACCAACATCAAAACCTCATCCCACTGTAAAACATAGCGGAGGGAGCATCATGGTTTGAGGCTGCTTTGCTGCCTCAGGGCCTGGACGGATTGTTGTCATTGATGGGAAAATGAATTCCAGAGTTTATCAAGACATTTTGCAGGAAAACGTACGACCATCTGTCCGCCAACTGAAGCTCAGCAGAGGATGGGTGATGCAACAGGACAATGACCCAAAGCATACAAGTAATTCAACAAAACAATGGCTGCAACAGCACAGAATACGCCTTGCGGAGGGGCCCAGTCAGAGTCCTGCCCTCAACCTGAATGAAATGCTGTGGCATGACCTTAAGAGAGCGATTCACACCAGACATCCCAAGAATATTGCTACACTGAAACAGTTTTGTGAAGAGGAGTGGTCCAAAATTACTCCAGATCGTTGTGCAGGTCTGATCTGCAACTACAGGAAACGTTTGGTTGACGTTATTGCTGCCAAAGGAGGGTCAACCAGTTATTAAGTCCAAAGGTTCACATACTTTTTCCTCCCTGCACTGTGAATGTTTACATGTTATGTGCAATTAAACCATGGCAACATCTAATGTTTGTGTAGTATTATGTTCAGCAGACTGTGTTCTTCTATTGTTGTGACTTAGATGACGTTCAGAGCACATTTTATGCCCAATTCATGCAAAACTCCATGTAATCCCAAGGGGTTCACATACTTTTTCTTGCAACTGTAGCTGTGGATGCAGTACCTGATTTGAGATGATCCTTGGGAGCAGCAGCTACAAAGCTAAAAGGCTGTACTTTTCCAAAAAATAATGCTTAACCCCTTGACGCCGACGTCACACAAATATGCGGCCTCACGGAACTGGGCTTTTTTCCGTGGGGCCATATATTTGCGTACCTGTCTTTGTGCTGAGAGTGCGCCGCACAACACGGTCCCAGAAAAAAGACTGCGGTGTCACTGAGAGCCCTGGGTCCCGTTCTAATGATCGGGACCTGGGACTCCCGATTCCAGGTCACATGATAGCTGTGATAGCCTCTGATTGGCTATCACAGTGAACAGTCACTGTGCAGCCCGGCCCCCTTGTTTTTTCTCTCTCTATGAATGGAGAAGAGAGATACATTGTATCTCTAACTCCTATCATAGAGAGAAAAAAAAATGTTTGTAAAAAAAAAAAGATAAATAAATATTAGAAAATAAAATAAAAAATAAAGAAAAAATACCTAGATCAAGGTTTGATCTAGTTCAGTGCCAGGGTTATTGTTTGGGTCAAGGTCAAAAGGTTAGGGTCAAAGGTCAGGATTTTAAAAAATTGGTGTCAGTTAGTGTCAATGTCAGTGTGTTTTAGGTAAAAAAACAAAAAAAACAAAAACAAAATGCGCACTATTGTTTCTGGGCTGTACTATGGGTACAAACAACAAATAACACACACATATATGGTATTGCTGCGATCATCAAGAGCTGGAGAATTTATTTTGGGTTTTTCTTTGGTGGTAGGTTATGGTAGTAACAAGAAACACACAGCTAAATAAAAAAAATGATTTTTTTTTTTTACTATTTTGGCCCAGTTTTCCTTTGATAATAAAAAAAAATCAGGAGATATCCATTACCATTTGACACCAAATGAAAGCCTAATTTGTCCTGAAAAAAACAAGGTATAATTTACCTGGATGTACAAAGTAGTTGTGATGATACAGTATGTAAGGTTGTACTAACACATGTCAAGCCTTAATTAAGAAATGAAAGGGCAATGGTCTCTGAAACAAGACAGACAGAGCACAAACCTGAATTTATTATTTTATATATTTATAATAAGTTACAGATATATGTTTTTTTATAAATTTAAGTTTTATTTTTCAAATTATTTTGCATTTCTTCCTTGTAAGGCAGTACACTCTCTGATCAAACACGAGCAGGCAAAGCATGGCTGTAACTAATATACAGTACTTACAGCACCATTGGCTTGAGATGGCTCAATATGCATTTGAGATACTAGCCTTCACTACTGCCTGTGTCATTTCAGAGAGGACTTTCATCTCAGCTGGGGGGGATTTGTTGGTTATGTTACCCAAAGTGAGGGTGTGAAGTGCCTTTGGTATTCAGTGTTTTGAAAAAAAGGCAGCTCTTGACCTACTATAAATACCAACTGCCTGATGTACTCTAATAACTCCAAGCTAAAAGGTCACTTTAACAAATGACCAGTAGCAGTACATTTATGAGGGAGAATAGAGATGCACTTTATGTTTTAACTTTTTGAGTGTTTGACAAATGGCCAAACTAAATAATGTGTCTGGTTGAACTGAAACTTCTGTTGCAGAGGGAAGTGAAACTACAGAATGACCTTATTACTACAGCAACCAAATGTGACATCTTCCTGCTTAGGCTGGTTGTTAGGTAGCTGATGGCCATACCAGAGCCTTCAAGTTTTTAAGCCCTTTTAAAAATGCAGAAAAACATACAGAAAAAAATTGTATGGGAGCCCCTTGCAAAAAACAAAAAAATAAACATGCGCCCCAAAATCCATACCAGACCCTCATTCAAGCTTGCAGTTTGGAACGCCAGGAAAGGGGGTTTAAGTGCAACCTCCCTCCTGAACCATACCAGGCCACATGCCATCAACATAGGGAGGACAGAGGAAGCACCTTATCCCCATGTTGAGGAGAGGCTATAGAGAACCTATCTCTCCCTCCACCCCCCTATTCTCCAAGATACACAATATTTTGTTACCTACAGGACATTTATGAGGTGTTTACATCTACTTTAGGAGACCAGTGCCTTCAAGACCTACACTAATCTGTCCTCCATATGCTTTCCCTATCACAGCTAAGTACATTGTCAATATGGCTACTGGGAACACAAACTTTTATAGTAAGGGGCTGGTTTAACCAAATGACTCCTTCTTGCCTTCATATCAGCCTTTTGTAATTCAGCTGACCTAAATTTAAAGGCCAGTGTGTCAGTTAATTTGTGCATTGTAGGTAATTGGTTGCTAAGGCATTACAATCCCGTGTTAGATCATCGGGTCTGCAAATGACCTGGGTTTGTCTTCCAACAACCCAAGTTGTTCCCAAGCCCGAATCTCCTCCCTATTAACTATGACTTCTTGTTTTGTTTTTATTTTTCCATTACAAACATGCATATTTGTGCTGACTGAAGAGTGTGCAGATTGTATTTAAGCAGAGGAAATACAGTGTGAGAAATACAACATATACTGTATATGTTGGCTTTATCACCAATGCAATTTATGTTTAGCAGGGAATTGAGCTTTGTTTCGCAAAGTTTTAAATATAAACTATATAAACAGTGACTTTCCATTAATCTAAAGTATAGATAACACTTTCAGTCGTTACTTGTAGTAATTATTTTTATTTTGTATGCTCCAAAAACTGCTGCTGTCAGCTAAACAAGTCATTGCAATAGTATTATTTTCCATGTTGTGTTTTCAGCATAAGAAAAAGACCTGTTTTCTTCACATGAGTGCAATGTTTGCATTTCTGTAGGCAGCCAAGTTGTACTAGCTTCATACTATGATAAATTCTACATGTGGTAACATTTTTACTAAATTATAAAAATATTAATAAGTATTTGCATAAAATAAAGATGATAGCAGATTTATCTTATAATAGTGACACCAAATGGGAAGGAGACAGTTATACAAAAACATTTTGGTATGAATACATTTATATTATAAGGCAATAACTAGATAAAACATCACTAAATATTTGTATGAGATTACAAATGCAGGAATTAGATTGTTAAAGTCTAGCATCAATAAAATATGTAGGCTGCTCTCACTGACAGTCTGGAAAATGCAAGGACTGTTATACTGAATCTCTGGTAGAGATAAGGTTCAGGTTCACTGCTACAATGAGATCATGGCCAATCCCTGAAATTTGCAAATTGCAAAACCTTTAGCTGAAAAATTTGCAGGTTCATGGCCAGAAATAAGCGACAACCTATAATGCAGTGCATTATCTTTGTTCCTGGTTAGCTGAGTCACAAGAGCCAACATTTGAAGAAATAGATAACTTAGTCGCCTTTCTATAAAAGAGTGAGCTCACAGCAGCCATATTGTCAGCATGAACTGGAGCTATTAGGAAGTATGAAGAGATACTTTTATATTTTTAGTTTATCTATTTTATTTTTACTTTGCCACTGATACATGCTTCCCATTGCAGTGCTCAACTTTCTATGACTTTTTTGACAGTAGTTTGCGAAATAGCCCTACAAAAGGGCTGAATACCAAGATTTACCCCCACTCCCTCTATAAATTTTAATAGTGTTTGCTACAAAGTTTGCACACTTAAAACTTAAAGCACAATTCACGAAGCTGTTCCTGAGCTGAACGCAGGCAAATTCTCTCATCATTGCTCTCTTCATCTTTGGTTTTTTATTTCTGTCTGCCTATTGGGATGTTTGCCTCTAATTTCCTGCCTCAGTATCAAAGTTATCACTGGGAGAGAAACTGATGGGGAAATCTTACTAGGAGAAAAAACAAAATGTAGAGATCACTGAACTCTCATATACTTTACCTTAATTAGTTCCCGACTGTGCTATAGCCAAAAGATGGCTACAGCGTGGTCGGCTAGTTCTGAGAGGGCATCCACGTGCCACCTGAGGCGCACACTGCACACAATCTGTGATTGCTGTGTCCTTCGGAAATGGGTCAATCATAGCAGCTTTTATCATGTGACCAGCTGTGTCCAATCACAGCTGATCTCTGGGTAAATAGCAGGTTATAGGCTGTCCTCTCCTCACGCTGATAGCGCTTGCTGTAGCACATGCTGTAGCAGGACTGACATTTTTTTTAATTACACACATATATATATATATATATATATATATATATATATATATATATAAAACAAAATAAAAAACAGTGTGGGGTCCTCCCCCCTATTCCATACAAGTCCCTTTAGGTCTGGTAAGAAAGTTAGGAGGGACCCCACAGTAAATTTTTTCTCTTTAAAGTGCATGTGGTTCCCCCTAACAGCCATACCAGACCCTCTAGGCCTGGCAGGACTTTTAAGGGGAACCCCACCTCCCAAAAATAGAGAAAAAAGAGCGTTGGGTCCCTCTAAATTCCTACTAGACCCTTGATCTAAGTACAGGCCTGGCAGGGCAGGAAAGGGGGGGTGAATGAGCTCCCCTCCCTATGGCTTATCAGGTCACGTGCCCTCATATTGGGACGATGTCTCCATGTCAATCAGGACAACGGCCTCTTCCCCACAACCCTGGCCTGATGGTTGTGGGGTTCTGCAGGAAGGGGAGCTCATTAGCATCAGGGTACCCTTTTAAATAAGGGGGCACCCTGATGCTGCCTTTTCATCATCCTGAACTCACAGCTTAGCAGAGAAAAGAACACTGTAGATGATCCTGTGGCTTCTTAAAGTGGCCTTCACAAACAATCTACACAGTTTCTGCTTTTCAACAGAATAAACGAGAAAAAAGAAGCTTGTTGTTCTGATAGTTGAGGTTGCCAGCAGCTCAGGCAGCCCAAAAGACTTCATCATGGTCACAACATTCGGGACCTGCAGAATTAAGGTGCGGGAAGGGCAACCCATGGGACTAGGCTTAGGTGTAATACAGTGCAGCCTTTCCACAGTAAAGTACGGTGAGAACTTGGCAGCAGGCAAAAGCAAGCGCAACAGTTCCTCCACAAACAGGGTCAGATTCTGATCTTCAGCCCCCTCTGGCAAGCCCACAGTGCAGAGATTATTTCTCCTATTCCAGTTCTCAGCATCTTCAGCTTTGTATTCCAAACCTTGGCTTGTGGGAGACTCTGCAGCAAGTGAGGAAAAATGGAGTCTCTCAGCCCTATGAAGCTTCCCGGAGGATATGTGAGGCATCCGGACGTAGGCCCACTATAGTGCATGGCAGTACAGGCATTGGAGAGGAAAAAGACAGGATCTTTACCATCAGAGCTCCAAGCTATGCACTTCCTCACTCCACCATATTGGCCAAGCCCCCTACTTCAGCTTGTTTAATTAGGCTTTGGCAATAAAACTTGGAAGCTGATTGGTTTCTATGCAGAGTTGTAAAAGATATTGCACTCTCCAGTTTTCATAAAAAAAACCCAACTGTGTACTATATGCCCTTGCCCCTAAATTCAACACATAAAAAATATACATATGTAGACATGGACATTTTTGAGGAGCATATAGAAGAGAAACAACACTGCATATTTAAAACCATTACGTTTATTTATACATATAGTACATATAGTAGAAAAAACACAGGCATTAAGAGGTGTCTAATTTGTGGTTTACACAGGTGCTGGCATCCAAAATAATCCACATGTAGGCTCAATGCATTCTGAATGATCTTCCTCAGGAGTATATGTGAATAGTATCTAAAATGCAGTGTATATATCATAAGGACATAACACATTAAACAAACAGATACACCATCATACAAAAGATTTTAAGAATTTTTTCACACCCATATGATAAAGCTCTTCATTTCTCTGATTAAATACAAAAATGAACAGATAAGCTGTGATCCACAAACTGTGAAGCATCTTTCTCCTCTGGGTGGAGGAAAAAAATAATTTTGGTTTTGTAGGTGGCACACATTAAATGTAAAACAAACTGCCTTATATTGTAGAAAACATCCATCACCTGCAATTAAAAAGATACTGTATATACACAATCATGCAGATATATATTGTGATACACTATATGATCAAAAGGTTCTTGTTAATGTTACAGCATACAAAGAAACATCAAACAACTGTACGCTTATGATGACAGTTTTAGGACGTGACTGTGCCCAAAAGTCAGGTCCAAAAGTATATGGTTTGATGAGCTTAGCGTGGAAGAACCTGAGTTGCCTTCACAGAGCCTTGACTTCAACCCTATCGAAAATCTTTGGGATATACTCAAAAGCCTATTGCGTGCCAGACCTTCTCATTCAACATCAGTGCTAGACCTCACAAATGCTCTTTTTACTAAATGGGACAAATTCCCATAGACATGCTTTCCAGCGGAACTGTTATAGCCCCAAACTGTTGTTCAGTTGTGTATCAATGCTCATGGTTCTGGAATGGCATATTTACCAAACTCGTATATCATAGATGTGATGGTCAGATGTCAACAAACTTTTGATTATATAGTGTATTTCTGCATAAGTCACATATACACTCACTGGCCACTTTGTTAGGTACACCTTGTTAGTACCAGGTTGGACCCCCTTTTTCCTTCAGAACTTCCTAATCCTTCGTGGCATAGATACAGCAAGGTGTTGGAAACATTCCTCAGAGATTTGTGTCCATATTGACATGAGTTACTGTTGCCTTTCTAACATCTCGATCCAGTCTGCCCATTCTCCTTTGACAAGTCATTTTCGTCCACACAACTGCCATTCACTGGATATTTTCTCTTTTTTGGACAATTCTCTGTAAACCCTAAAGATTGTTGTGCGTGAAAATTCCAGTAGATCAGCAGTTTTTTTAAATTCACAGACCAGCTTGTATGGCACCAACAACCATGCCACGTTCAAAGTCACTTAAATCCCCTTTCTTCCCCATTCTGATGCTCGGATTGAACTTCAGAAAGTTGTCTAGATGCCTAAATTCATTGAGTTGCTGCCATGTGATTGGCTGATTAGCAATTACCAAGCAATTGAACAGTTGTACCTAATAAAGAGACCAGTGACTGTACATATACAGTTGTGCTCAAAAGTTTGCATATCCTGGCAGAAATTGTGAAATGTTGGCATTGATATTGAAAATATGCCAAAAAACTGTCTATTTACCGATAGTGACCATATGAAGCCATTTATTATCACATAGTTGTATGACTCCTTTTTAAATCATAATGATTACAGAAATCACCTTGTGTGTCTGTACCAAGGCCAAACTTTTCAGGTTATGTACATTTTTGATCAGGGCCATTTGGGTGATTTCTGTTATCGTTATGAGCCAAACAACTCTGTGATAATAAATGGTTTCACATGATCACTATCCTTAAATAAATGACAGTTTTTCGGCATGATCTGTCATATTTTCAATATCAATGCCAAAATGTTACTATTTCTGCCAGGCTATGCAAACTTTTGAGCACAACTGTATATATGTATAATATATAATAGTTAACCTCAGTTAGGTGAAACAAACAACATAGAGGGGTGTCTCCACCATATGTATTTTGGAAGGTCATCTTGAAATACTAAACCCTACCCTTATTTATATTCCCAGGTCTTCCCATTCTACAGTAAACCATATGACCAAAACTATCCAATCATGGACTGCCATAAATCCCCTAAAAAATTAAAAAAGAGAGAGAAATCAAGCACAGTGGTTTCTCAATACAGCTGCGCTTGAGCTCTCTTTTTTCCCTTTTGGGAGCTCATGGCAGTCCATGATTGGTTAGTGTTGGTCATATGGTATAGATTGGGAGGACCTTGAGAGTTTAAATAGGGTAGGGTTTAGGCCCCAATTGGCTTACTGCTGGTGACTTAATGCTGGTGTTTTTTCTACTATGTGTTTTTATTTTAAGTATAAATTAATGTTATGGTTTTATATATGCATTGTTATTTCCTTTCTATATGCTCCTCAAAGAAGTTCATGGCTACATGTGTGTGTTGTTTATTTCTCACATCTCCGCATGTCACATTCACTGGACTGTGAGAATTTGTGGTGTTACCTAGAAAGGGATGACATACTGAAGCAGGTCCTCTCTGAGAAAAGGGTCATAGCAGATCCTAAAACTTTGGGGTAGAGAAACTCATTTGCCTCAGCCTGGACAAATCAGCATGGGGTTTTGTCCCCATGTTGATGAGAACCTCTTCCCCACAACCCTGGCCCACACTCTGTTTTGGCTCAACAAAAAAAATGAACGCAACAGTTTGCATCAAGCTTTTTAAGTTATGACAATGTCTGGTGAAATTAAGTTGAAGCAACAAACTACATTGCATTGAGGTAATTAGCTTTTCTGATAGAAATGAATGCATTTTTATTTACCGCCAACTTAATTACTGGCATTATAAACACATGTTTTTAAGTTGAGTACTTAAACATATTAAGTTAATTCAAATAGTTTTTCCAGTTTTTATAAGAAACCTTCAAGTCACGTGTACTTAATTGCTACAATTATGAGCAAGTTTTTTAAAGTTAAAAAGCAGTTAAAAATCAAGTTGATCCAAATTGATTTTCTGTATTAGTTTTTAGCTTTGTTTTTTTTATACTAGCTTTCAAAAATGAATTAATCAGTTTAGGCTTACACTAGAATGTGTTGCAGAAACCCCGCAATCTGTGTGCATTTTGCGCACCGCATTCAAATCGCACTACCCTTGCAGTCTGCAGTGGATGTCAGTGTTGCAAACACAGTGCATTTGCCGGCACCAGATTGCATGGTACAAAACAAAACATGCAATCTGGTTGCACTGTGGTTCAAAAATTGGTGCATGCATGTCTTTGGTGTGATGTGGTGTGATTTGAGCTCATTCACAATGAATGGGCTCAAATTGCATTACACTGAACCACATGTGAATTGCACAGGAATGTGTTGCAGTTCCTTTGTGATTCACATGCACTTCATTGTGTGAACCAAGGCCCAACAATCCAATTGTTAAACAACTGACATTTTTTGCACACCAAAATCAAATCCTTAAAGTTGTACTGATGAATGAGTAAGCACTTTGCATTAAGATTTTTTTAATATTGTCTGTCTGGTGCAGAAACTGTTTCTCTACAAGACCTTTGCTATATTGTGCAACAAATTGTGGCAATATAGTGAAGCTATTGGAGGATATTGAAAGTTGATATTTTGTGAGCTTTCTTACAATTTGCTATATTCTTTCCGCATTACCCTGCGACAACCATTTTGTGAACTGAAATAAAAGTGAAAAATGTCATCTGAGTATGACTGTGCTATGGAACACATACGTTCTTCAGAGAATACTGTACTTGAGACCCATTACTTTAGCACTGACTTTCAGTCCATCAAGTTCAAGGAACAGTTTTTGAAACAACTGAGACTTGATTTGTGTTAAGTGAATGGGGGTGGAGACTTGCAATGCAGCTCTCAATGCAGAGCAAAATTAAGTTACCAAGTCAAATTTATTAAGGTACCTTAACTTAAATTTCATTGTACAACAATGAATGCAGAAATGTAACTGTACATGACACACAATATTAAGTTGATGTAATTTCCAACATTATCATTTCAACACAACTCATGAAAGTAGGTTTTTAAATGAAAAAGTTTATTTAAACCAATAAATTAGGATTTTTATCTTGGAAATACACATTTAATTAAGTGGTGGTAACAGGTCACTTGAGTTATTTTTTAGAGTGCAGTGATTGTGGGGATCTACATGGGGGGACTTATTAGAAGCTGGAAGCCTAGTAATGAAGTTTGTGTTCATATTTGCCTGCCTATCAAAGTGACTAACAGCTACAGCCAAAAGCAGTTCATGTAGTGGCTGTATCATTACCTGCCACTGAATGACAACTTCTTGCTGTGAGGCATTAAGCATCTTTGGTTGGTAGAACAGCATTGATTGCTAAGACACCAGTGGTCATTGGTTGTTAGGGTGCACCATAAACACTGATGAGATAACCGTTTAAAAAAATGATGTGGGGTTCCCCCCAAAACTTATACCAAACATGTATCTTAGATATGGGTCTATTATGTATTTTAAGGGGGGGCAATGGCCTCTTCCCACAACCCTGGACCAATGGACCAATGGTTGTGGGGATCTGTAGGGAGAGCTTATCAAATTCTGGAAGCCTCCCTTAAAAAAGGGGAGCCCCAGATAATATCAACCCTTAATACATACCCATGTTATGAAAATATATAGTAGGTCTGAGAAAATAAACCACACATGCTTTGTAGAATTCATTGTTCTTAGAGTGTTCTTCATCCAGGGTGATAAATTTTATTTAATTATAAATAAAAACACAATGGAATTACTATACGTATAAATACCAGATATTATAATTGCTAAAAGTGGAACCCAGAAATATATGCATACACTCTTCTTTGAAATTCATTGTATTCTTGTTTTTTTTATGCATCCATTATATTCACAATTTTCTTTAAAATGAGGACACATGGTAAAGAATGGGAATCCTTAAAGTTCATTGCAAGTACAAGCTAAGGCAAAAGGGAAAGTGAATAGTTGCTGATGCCATTTAGAAAATCAAATTACAGAAAATTACATAGATTTAGTTTATGCTTTAGGCAAATAACAGTAGATTATAATAGTTGACAACCTTGCAGTATAAAGTTTTAAAGACTTCAAATAATGTACTTGCAACCTCTACAGCCAATGCATAAACAGCACTATTAAAGAAAAGATGACAGGATAAAAAAAGATAATATATACATATTGTGTGGTCTCAGGATAAAACACAGCTGCACTATGAATATTAAATGAGTAGCTTCATTTTTAATATTTATCATAAAAGAACAAGTACAAATGAAAGAGTCATTATAGCATGCTAAGCAGGTTTTGTTTGGTAAAAAGTAAGTCACCTCATCAATAATTGTTTGATCTTACTCAACAGGACTTTGAGTGTTTTAATTTGTGAAATGGATGGTCATGAAGAAAGGTAAAATGTATTATAAATGTGCAAACCCATAGAGCAGATTGAGACCAAAGCAAAACTATTTTAAAATACAAGTTTTTACAAACTTTTACAGGACCAAGTTGAAGTTGAAATTAGCACTAAAGAAACTTTCCTCTAGCAAGTCAATTTGTTTTAGAGTGATTATTTATTTTGAAGAGCAGTAAACAAGAAAACAATCTTTGTAAGTGTATAAGTTGTTTAAAAACCTTAGAACAATGCTTTAAAATGTTAATGGGGTTATACAATGTAGAAGGGGAATAATGAATTTGACGTGCCCCTTTCTGAATGTAATAGTTGGCTGCTGCATCTACAGTAGCTTATAGAACTTTCTGAGTCACTGTCCGAACCAAAGCCAGAACTTTGAACCTGAACATTGTGGATTACTGAAAGAATTGGTTTATTGGATCAGCATGGCAATCAAGAAATAAACCAGCTTGCAAAAGAGAGACCAAAAACTAAAGTTCTCATTTATCTTTTTGAACAGCTTTCCTTTAGGAAATACAGGTACCTTTTATCTAATTGAAACACTTTAAAACTCCCTGCTGCCTAACTTATTCTAACAGTTGAATTGATATATTTATTAAGTTAAGGCAAAATAGTAAATGCACAGCAGCTCATAAGGACAATTCTTAATCAGAAGAAAGTAAGGTTGATTTGCTAAAACTGGAGAGTGCAAAATCTGGTGCAGTTGTGCATGGTAACCAATCAGCTTCTAATCTCAGTTTGTTCAATTAAAGTGTTACTAAACCCAGGACCCTGCATTCGCTCTATCTGGTCTCCCACAGTACACACAACATGTAAGTTCAATTATTTTAGTAAATGTAAACTGCTAAATACCTTGGCAGCAGTTAGAACAATCTTCTGACTTCTATTAGTGTTCAGCAGAGCACTGGTTTGCAGCTTGTAGGAGGAGTTTTCATGCTCCTGTAGAAGGATGCAGGACCCCTGACCCTCTGCCTGGGCAGTACTGATTGGCCCTGTGCTGATCACATACACACTCCCAAGAAAAAAAAACTCTCGCAATACACACCAAACTGAGCATGTGCAGCTTCCTCTGATCCTCTGTTCTATCAGGAGATATTTAGTAGACACTGAAAGAAGGGAAGGATCAGAGAAGAGAGGATCAAACACCCTTTTTACATAATGTGGATGATTAACCCCTTAGGTTCCACAGTGTGTATAACAAGCATGCTTTATGGCATATAAAGACAGATTTTACTGTTGTAGGTATAGTAACACTTTAAGCTTTGACAATAAAACCTGGAAGCTAATTGGAGTTCATGCGCAGCTGCACCAGATTTTGCACTCTACAGTTTTCGTAAATAAACCCCAGTATTTCATTCAGCCACATGATGTTGCTATTTAGACTTGGATGTTTTTTTTTTCTGTGTTGTCTAAAAAAAAAAAAGATCTAAAAAAATACACAAAAAATAGTGAACAAAACACAAGGAAAAGGCTCACATACTATTGTTAAACATTTATTTCATCACCACATCTATGACCATGATCATACAAAATAAGGGGAATTTACTAAAACTGGAGAATCTGGAACAGCTGTGCATAGTAACCAATCAGCTTCTATCTTCAGCTTGTTCAGTTAACCTTTGAAAATAAAAGATAAAAGCTGATTGGTTTCCATGCAAAGATGTTTCAGATTCTGTTTGCTCCAATCTTAGTAAATTTTCCACAATTGTGATAAACAGAAATTAAAATAACAGAATAAATACCCCCCAAAAGTAGGAAATGTAAAAATGTTTTGTCATTTATATTTTTGTTTTGTGCTAATTTGTTGTTGTTTTACGTTTTTAGACAATATGTAAAAACAGTAAAAATAGTACCTTGTATTGCTCTTTCCTTAAAGTGTTACTCAACTCACAACAGTAAAATCAGTCTGTATATGCAGTAAATCATGCTTTTTATACTCACTGTGGAACCTAAGGGGTGTAAAAACACTGTTGGTCCTGTCTTCTCTGATCTTCCCCTACTTCTACTGTCCTGAATCCATCTGCTGATGGAGCACAGAGCTCTAGGAGTCATGCTCAGTTTAGTGTGTATTGATAGAAAGGTTTTTTCTCTTTGGGAGGGTGCTTGTGATCAGCACAGGGCTAATCAGCTCTGTCCAGACAGAGGGTCAGGGGTTATGCAGCCTTATAGGACAATCAGAGCAGAATGAAAACTCCTCCTGTAAGATTAACCAGTGTTCAGTTGGACACTGATAGAAGTCACAAGACTATAATGAGAAAAGGTATTTAGCAGTTTATATTTATCAAAATCATTTCTATGTTCTGTATACTGTGGGAGATCAGATATAGTGAATGCTGGGTCCTGAGTTTAGTAACACTTTAAATGTTTTAAGTTACAATAAGATCCCTCCAACACTGAATGTACATCTTTGGACACAGGATTCCAGTGTTTAAATTCAATTATTTATTGTAGGCTCTTCTAAACATGAGGGTTACTGATGCCAAATTTTTGAAAGCTTAATATGGTGGGATAAAATATAATTTTTAAACTGAATTATATAGGAGAGCAAGGGATTTAATTTAGTAAAAACTTAAAAGAAATGACTGTACTTTTTATAGTAATTTTATTCTTCAAGGAAATAGGGTCTTGTTCTGTCACTTTTCTGTAATTTCCTAAACAATATAATATCTATCAGTGTGTGACCAGCTGAACAGAGGTGAAGCATGGGGTAGCCATAGTATATTATATATAGCAAGGTTTGAAATTTCTACTCGCCTGCTCGCCAATGGCAAGTGGAAAATATGGTGGGGGTGAGTGTGTCCCCAGGGCCGTCTTGCTGAGCAGGCTCGTAGCTCAGGCCGAATCTGTCATTGGCACTGGGAGTCGTCAGACTGCTCAATAGCTGAGCGAAGTGAAAGCAAAGGAAGGAGTGTGTGCTGTGCTCTCTGCCTCCCCCTAGAGTGTAGTACCTGAACAACGAAGCACTGCAACTTTTTATAGGCGTGTGTGTGTGTGTGTGTGTACATGTGTGTGTGTTTGTGTGTGTCTGTGTATGCATGAAGATGTGTCTGTGTGTATGTACATGTATGTATTTGTACATGTGTCTGCATGTATGTACGTGTGTGTGTGTGTGTGTGTATACGTGTGTGTGTGTGTGTGTGTGTGTGTTTGTATGTACATGTGTCTGTGTATGTATGCACATGTGTCTGTGTATGTATGTACATGTGTCTGTGCATGTGTATTTCTGTGAATGTACATGTATCTGTGTGCATGCGTGCCTGTGCGTGTATACATGTGTCTGTATGTGCGTGTGTACATGTTTCTGTGTGTGTATGTGTGTGTGTATGTGCATGTCTGTGTTTGTGTACAGGTGTCTCTGTTTGTGTGTGTTTGTGTGTGTAAGTAACTCTTAAGGCCTGGCTAGTAGCTCAGGACTTGACATTTTAAGCCCTGACAGTATATATATATATATATATAATTTTTATAATTCTTTATTTATATTTAGGCAGATTAAGATGGCATCTGAGGGCAGACAGAGGGAGAGGGGGGATGGTGGAGGGGAGGTCCTTCCTACATCACTCCAATATTCTGTGAGCTTAGGGCAAGCTCAGAAGATGTGGAGAAGGGAACCTTTTCTTACCCACACCTTTAACATCAGTCTGGTACTGAAGGTGTTCCATGAATCCAGAGATTCTGTGCTATCACAAGAGGATCTTATAATTAAAGGATAAGTTCACCTTTGGAACATGTTACATGTTCCACCTCTTTTAGGGTGGAACATGTAACATGTTCCCATAGCTGTGCCCGCCCCCCCTCCCAACAGATAGTACAGAGGGAGAAGTTCCCCGTACTATCTGTCAGATTTGAAAACAGCATGGCCCTGCGGAGCTCTGCCCACACGTGTTCCGTGAATGAGTGCCTACAAGTCCTGGCAGCCTTAGCGGATGTGGGCTTGTAGTTTTCAATTAACTTCATTTTTGAAGCTTCCTGTCAGTATATCTGCTTGCTCATACATCCCATATGGCAAGCAGATATTCTGACAGGTCTGCAGGAGACCTGCATGGCACCAGAGATCTATTGATCGCTGGTGAAATGCTTTACAGGCTCCTTTGAACAAAAATAATAAATGCACATTTTTTTACCTGAAAAAAAATGTGCATTTATTATTTTTGTCCAAAAGATGAACTTATCCTTTAAGCTCTTGTATTCTAGTGCATATAGACATTTTCATTATTAGGAGGTACTGTATTTCTTTTGGAGTTGTTCTGTTGTGAAAGCAGTTGTCAAGTCCTGCTCTCAGACACTGAAAAGGGGAGGGCAGCCTTCAAGTTTCAGTGTTATTTGGGAAGAATAAAGAAGTGATAGGGAGTGTTTTAGTGGTCCCTTATTAGAGCATAGTCTTCCATTAATGGGAGGCTAAAGCTAGCTGGAGCTAATGTAGTTACGAAATGTTGCAAGGAAAGTGTATTTATATATTTTAACATTTGATTATTTGTACGTATGCACATAAGTAAGTAGGTGTATCTTACTAGTTTTTTGGTTTGAGAGAGTGCTACTCACTATATCGATTATATTTTGTCACTGATGTGGATAGGGAGCACATTTTAGAGCAGCTGCTGGGCAGGTATTGCACCACAGTATTCTATGTTGTTGAGGGCTGATCTTCTTTCCATGTCACATTGGAAGTTAAGGTCTGTTATCAGTGAAGTGAGGGAAGGGAGTTTAGCAGTATTCCACAATTTAGTAATGTTGATCTTAGCTGCAGATAGTGTGTGGATAACGATGGTACGGGAATCTTGGGGGAAATTGTCGATTCCGATGTGGAGGAGTGCAAGAGCAGGGTTTGGGGTTATTGGAGTATTAGATAGTGTTGAGAGCAATTGGAAGACGCTATTCCAGAAAGATCTGAGTGATTTGCATGTCCATAGTGTATGGAATGCTGAGCCTGTTTCTCCACATTTTCTCCAGCAGGAGGAGAAATGTTGTGGGTAGTACAGTGAGAGTTTAACAGGTGTTAGGTACCATTGATGTAGAATTTTTTAGGTACGATTCCCAATGGGAGCTACATCGAGAGGCTTTATGGGTAATGCTAAATGTTTTCCCAGGAGTGTAGTGTTATTGGTTGTGAGAGAATTTTCTCCCAGTTGGTTAGAGAGGTAGTTTGTAGGGTAATTTGTGAATTTATTGTGTGTGTGTAGAAGATGGATATACCGTTACCCGGGTATTTTGTTTTGCTAAGAAATTGGTATGCAGTGGTAGGAATTTTCGTGAAAATGTTTATCGTTCGTAAGCAGTGAGCTATTCTCAGGTAGGTGAAGTATTCAGTAGCGGGCAGGTTAAAATTCTTTTGAAGAATCTGGTAAGGTTTTATTTTGTGGTCTCTGTAGAGGTCTTTTATATTAGATAGGCCGCAGTTTTCCCATTTTAGTAGATTTAGGGAGGGATTAATGAGGTGTAGTATGTTAATTGGGGTGGGTATATGTTTGGTATCTGCAAATTTAGTGGTTAGGAGGTCGTACCAGGCTTGAAGGGAGGCTTGAATGCATTGGTGTTTAAGTAGGTATTTGGTTTGGGGTGTTTGTGGTATGAAGAGTATGTTTCGTGATGTGAGCGGGAGAAATGAGAGTGTTTCCATGGCGGACCATGATTTTTCTTTTGTTGGGTGCCACCAAAAATATATTTGGTCAAGAAGAGTGGCATTGTAGTAGGATTTTAGGTGTGGGAGACCTGCTCCTCCTCTAGATGTTGGCCGTATTAAGAGATTTGTGGTACATCTGGATTTTTTAGAATTCCAGAGGAAGTTAGAAAAGGTTGCTTGTAGTTTAGAGAAGAAGATATTGGGAATGGGGAGTTTGCGGAATATGTACAGGATTTTGGGCAGTATGTACATTTCCAGAGTCGCTACTCGTCCCAATTTGGGTAGTGTTGATGTGCGAAGAGCAGCAAGTTCTTTAGTAGTTTGTGATTTGAGGAATATAGTTGGTCTGTCGTTGCGGTGAGTTTGATTCCTAAATGAGAAATGTTGTGTTGCTCCCAAGAGAAGAGGAATTGTTTGGCTAGTAATGTTTGGGTTTGAGTAGGCGTGTGGAGATTTAGGATGGAAGATTTGGGTTCGTTAAGTTTGTAATACGAAACTTCTGAGTAATTTTTTAGATGTGAGCGAATTCTCTGAAGTGATTTGTGTGGGTTAGTTATTTTTAGTATAATGTCATCTGCGAATAAGCTGATTTTATGTTCTGTTTTAAGGTGAGTGATTCCTGTAAATGTTGGATCGTCTCTGAGTTTTGAGGCTAAAGGTTCAATGAGTAGAGTAAATATTATGGGGGATAGAGGGCAACCTTGTTTAGTGCCGTTTGAAATGTCGAAGGGATCTGATAATGTTCCATCTGTTAATACTCTGGCTGATGGGTTGGAGGGATAGGATTGCAGATAGCATCCAGTCTGTAATGCCGAATTTTCATAGGGTTAATTGCATAAACTTCCATTGTATTCGGTCGAATGCCTTTTCTGCGTCTAAGGATAGTAATAAGTAAGGTTATTTTGTGATTTCTAAGTTGTGGAGAAGGGATATGAGTCTTCTAGTTGCGTCAGGTGCTTGGCGACCAGGAATGAATCCTACTTGGTCTGGATGTAATAATGTAGGGAGATAGGGGAGGAGTCTTTAGGCTATTATTTTAGCATAGAGTTTTATGTCTGTGTTAAGTAGTGATATCGGTCTATAGTTCTAGACAATTGGAGAGTCTTTGCCGGGTTTTGGGATAGTTGTAATTATGGATTGCAACATTTCTTTTGGGAATGTGCCTGTAGAGGCGGCATGGTTGAAGAGCTTGGTCAGATGTGGTGAGACGTCAAAGGCAAATAGTTTGTAAAATTCGTTGGTGAAACCATTGTTTCCTGGCGATTTATTAAGAGGTAAAGTTTTGATGGTTTTTTCAATTTCTGTAGGAGAGATTGCAGTGGAAATAGAAGCAAGTTGGGATGGAGTGAGTTGGGGGAGTTTGGTAGTGCTTAGGAATTTTTGTATGGATGTGACTGTTGGTTGGGTTGTGTCAGGATCATTTTTAAGGTTATATAATTTTTGATAATAGGTCGCGAAGGTGTTAGCTATTTCTGTGGATTTGTGAGAGAGGTGTGGGTAGTTGGGTGCTGGATTGAAGAGATTTTGGATTTTAGGTGTCGTTGTTTGATTAATTTTGTTAGTAGTGAATTTGCCTTATTACCTATGGAATAGAATTTTGCTTTCGTTTTTTGTAGATTAAGGTCATATTTGTAAAGTTGAAGTTTCCAAAAGTTTATTTCTGTCTGAGGTGAGGGATGTAGATGTGGAGGGATTTGGATTTTTTTTGTTCATTTCTTGTTTTAGTTTTATGGATGTGAGGAGTTGGTCAATTTGTTGGGTTCTTTGTTTGGTGATGTGGGAATTTAATTATGAGGATACCTCTCATGTATGCTTTGTAAGTGGGCCATAATGTGGTTATAGAGATATCAGGTGTGTCATTAAGTTCAAAAAACATATTGTGTGCATCCTGCAAGCGTTTTTTGTCATCTGGGTTCTTTAGTATTGACAAATTTAATCTCCAGATTCGAGGGATCGAAGAATGTTGATTGTTGTCAAGGGTTATGTTGATTGGAATGTAATCTGACCATGTTTTGATGCCAATTTTGGAGGATGTTATTTGTTGTAGAGTCCATTTGTCTGTGACGAAGAAGTCAATTCTGTAGTAGGATAGGTGGGATGGGGAGTAATAGGTATAATCTTTTCCTGTGCTATGTTGGCATCGCCAAATGACGTAGAGGTCGTTGTGTAAAAATTGGTTGAAGTTATGCTTGGAAGATCATTTGTTAGAGGAGGAGTCCAGAGGTGGGTTGCCGATGATGTTGAAATCTCCGCCAATGATGAGTCTGCCTTGTTTTTTAGAGGAAACGGTTGATTGAAGTTTGTTGTAAAATTGTATTTGGTTGGTATTAGGGCCGTAGACGTTGACCAGAGTATAAGGAATTTTGTTGATTTTACAGATCAGGATGTGGTAGTGACCTTGAGGGTCTGCTGTTTCTAAGATGTGGTGGAATCGAATAGAGTCCTTTATAGCTGTAATGACACCATTTTTTTGGGGGGGGGGTTAGTTGCCATGTATACATGGGAGAAGCGTTGGAGATGGAATTAGGAATCTTGGTTGACGTGAAGTGTGTTTCCTGTAGGAAGAGTACGTCAGCGTGTAGGAAGCGAGTTTCTTTTAGGATCAGTGACCCTTTAAAGGGGGAGTTTAGGCCGTGAACATTGAGAGATGATATGTTAATAATATTTTACGTTGCTAACTGGATTAGATGGGTAGGAGAGTTGTTTCTTGACTCGTTGAGAAAGGTGGGTGGTCTGTGGTCATAGGTGGCAGTTTTCCATAGATAGGGTGGTGTGGTTTTGGTTCGATCGCTGAATCAAGTGATGTTTTCCTTGTTGTATTGGGGATTTTAGTTGAGTGGCGGATTTGATCGGTGGACTGGTGGTGCAGGAGGGGTAAGAGGTTAAAGAGGGTAAAAAAAACTTGCTAAAAATGTAAGTAACATGAGTAGCGTAGCTTGCTACTTCAAAACAGGGGGGTATGAACAAGCATAGACCGTAAGAGAGTTCATGCTAGAAGGTATCTTGTAACATGGAAATATTCGATAAAGGGCCCAGGATATTGCGTATGGTGGACATGGTGGATCAGGACCACTCTGCATCCATTTGTTGCGTATTGGTGGAGGTGGAGTGGTGAGATTCCGCAGGTATTATGTTCCAGGCTTTTAGGAGGTCGATGCCTGCTTCTAGATTTTTGATGGTGTAGATTTTACCGTGATGTTTGACAGTAAGTTTTGTGGGGAAGCCCCATTGGTAGACTATA
The DNA here is from genome assembly GCF_062004578.1 of Staurois parvus. Lineage (NCBI taxonomy): Eukaryota > Metazoa > Chordata > Amphibia > Anura > Ranidae > Staurois > Staurois parvus. Next base: position 7,857,739 of record NW_028317818.1, read on the forward strand.
CCATGGTTCTGCAAAGCTTTGGTTATGGTGACAAGCTTTTTGCGGTTGAGGAGTGTGGCTTTGGACAGTTCACAAATAATTTGATATTTGCATGTGATGGCGGGAGTGAAGAGGGGTTTCTGGCTGCTGACATTATTTTTTCTTTTACGTGGTAAAAGTGAACGCGTGCCAGAACATCTCTGGGGATTGAGGCTGATAGAAATGATGGTTTGGGTATCCTGTGCGCTCGATCTATGGCGAGCTCCATATCCGTGAGTGATGGAATGAGGTGTTTCATATATTGTTGGATATCTGGTAAGGTATCGTAAGGTATCGTTAGTTATGGATTCAGGGATACCTCTGAATTTAATGTTGTTGTGCCTGGAATGGTCTACTAGGTCCGCTAATTTAAGGTTTATTTGTTCAATATCAGCTTCATGATCTGTGTGTGCGTCAATCAGGTGCTGTAAATATTTCTCCCATTTTGTTCTCAATATGGCATAAACTGTGTTCTTGTTTTTGTACCACATTTGAGATTTGGGAAAGTGATGCTGTCAGATCGTTATGGAGTGTTTGTCGCAGAGAAAGAAGCATGTTTTTCATGAATATTTCAGTGATAGGTTGGTCAGAAGCAGGGAACGATTCGATTAAAGATGGAGTAGTATTGTGAGGTAGCATTTGTGAGAAGGAAGGCTGACTGTCAGGAGGGGAGTCAGCATCCAGTCTGGGTCTGGATTTGGCTGGACTGCTTGTGGTGGGAGACAGGGGAGGAGAGGATTCACCCGGGTCTCCTTGGTATAGTGGTGCTCTGAGCCTGGGATCCGGATGCTGAGATGTGTTGTCCCCTTCATAGGAGCTGTGGCCGTTTGATATGCCGCCGGCGCCATCTTGGCTGCATATGGTGACAGCAGGGAAGAAATTAATGAGCTTCCCTGGCTGTCCCGGTGCTTTGCGGTGACGTGTCATGCTGCGTTGAGGGTTCCGTGACCCTTATCTCTTGTGCAGAGTGTTTAGTTAACCCTGGGGTCAGAGTGTGCCGTGTCAGTGCTGGCGGGTGGACGGAGCTTGTCTCACAGCGCGTCCATCCCGGAGCCGGCTGCGCATGCGCCCCCTCCATTTTCATTAACTTTAGATATCAGTCATGTACAAGAGTGTTCACAGGTATTATTTGTGTTGTTGGTGCATACTACAAGGGGTGGACTGACCATTTGGAAACTTGGGCACTGCCCGAGGGCCTGGGGTCAGTAGGGGGCCCCATGAGATGCCCCTGGTACCTTTTTTCATAGGCATTTTTGAGTTTGAGCAAGGACACAGGGGCTCCATGATCCCCTATTGCCCAGGGGCCCCATGAGTTGTCAGTCCGCCTCTGCATACTACTCGAACAAATATTTACTTGGACACATCTTGTGTGTTATTTATTATGCTTAAATGCATTTGAAACACTTTGCGGTAGAATGCTGCTTGATTACGTTGTATGTGGAAACTATTATCTCTTGTTAAAATAGCTTTAATAACATACAACAGAGTTACAACATTTCTGACATTAAAGCTGAATTCCAGCATTAAAAGAAAACCACCATTGCAATGCGGACCCCCCTGCTTGGCTTAAGAGCTCATTCATACTAAGGATAGAGGAATAAGCTTTTTCATTTTGACCAGCTTCTGCTACTCACTTCTTTCCTCTGATGCTCTGGGCTGTGGTCCATCCATCTTCAATCACGTCATGCAGCAATGCATATCTACAGTGTCAATCACAATCAATGATGCCTTCCAACTCTCCAAAAGAAATTACATCTCTCAGGCTACACGGCTTAATGTAAACAAAGGACTAGGGTGATTTAATTGACATGGCCCTGTACATATTTGGTCAATGTCATTGACCAGATATGGCCAGACTTGTTCATTGAGGTCAGCATTATCCACACCTCCACCTGCCAGGAGGGTGGGTGCTGGCTAGACATGTGTAGAAAGAAAAAAATTTGTTCTGTTATTTAAATAATTGTGTTTAGTTAAATCTATTAAATTTGTTTAATTTGTTTTTGGAATTCGTTTACTTTAGCTTATTAAGTTTCTAATTCAGTTACAACCAAAACAAAAAGTTTTGAATAGGTATTTGAATTTATTCTGTTCGAAATTTTAATTTTAGAAGATGGCTATATTCTTTCTATTCTATTCTATTGCATTATTCTATTCTATTTTTTTCTATTATATTCTTTTATTTTCTATTCTATTCTTTTCTATTCTAATCTATTCTATTTTATTTTCTATTCTAGTTTACTCTATTAATTTCTATTCTATGTTTTCTATTCTATTCTTTTCTGTTCTATTAATTTCTATTCTTTTTTATTTTCTATTCTATTTTATTCTATTCTGTTATTTTCTACTATATTCTATTTTTAAAATTTCAATTCTGTTCTATTTTATTTTATTCTTTTCTATTCTATTTTATTCTATTCTTTTATTTTCTATTATATTCTATTCTGTTTTATTCTATTCTATTATTTTCAAAATTTTAATTTCAGAAGACATCTACATAATATTGCCTGTCCTTACAAGCCCATGAACTTAACTGGCATCCCAGTCTTAGTCCACAGAGTTCAATATTAAGTTGGCCCATCCTTTGGAGCTGTAACAGCTTAAACTCTTTGGGAAGGCTGTCCACAAGGTTTAGGAGTATGTCTATGGGAATGTTTGACCATTCTTCCAGAAATGCATTTGTGAAGTCAGGCACTGATGTTGGACAAGAAAGCCTGGCTCCCAGTCTCCACTCTACTTTATCCCAAACGTGTTTTATCGGGTCGAGTTCAGGACTCTGTGTAGGTCAATCAAGTTTCTCCACCCCAAACTTCCTCATCTATGTCTTTATAGACCTTGCTTTGTGCACTGATGCGCAGTCATGTTGGAACAGGAAGGGGCCATCCCCAAACTGTTCCCACAAAGCTGGGAGCATGAAATTGTTCAACATGTCTTGGTATGCTGATGACTTAAGAGTTCCCTTCACTGGAGCTAAGAGGCCCAAGCCCAACACCTGAAAAACAACCCCACACCATAATCCCCCCTCCACCCAACTTTACACTGTGCACAATGAAGTCAGGCAAGTACCGTTCTCCTGGAAACCACCAAACCCAGACATGTCCATCAGGTTGCCAGACAGAGAAGCGTTATTTGTGACTCCAGAGAACACATCCCCACTGCTCTACAGTCCAGTGGTGGCATGCTTTACACCACTGCATCTTACGATTGGCTTTGCACTTGGTGATGTAAGGCTTGGATGCAGTTGCTCGGCCATGGAAACCCATTCCATGAAGTTTTCTACGCACTGTTGTTGTGCTAATCTGAAGGCCGCACAAAGTTTGGAGGTCTGTAGCTATTGACTCTGCAGACAGTTGGCATGCATTGACCCCACTCTGTTATTATATGTGGCCTACCACTTCATCGCCGAATTGCTGTTTTTCCCCGTTGCTTCCACTTTGTTATAATACCACCACAGTTGACCATGGAATATTTAGTAGCAAGGAAATTTCATAGATGGACTTATTGCACAAGTGGCAACCTATCACGGTACCATGTTTGAATTCACTGAGCTCCTGAGAGTGACCCGTTCTTTCACAAATGTTTGTAGAAGCAGTCTGCATGTCTAGGTGTGGCCATGGAGGTGATTGGAGCACCTGAATCCAATGATTTGGAGGGGTGTCCCAATACTTTTGGCAATCAGGAAATCAGCAATATTGAGAAATATGTATATTTTGCATTTGTTTTCAAATTTAATTTCATTTTTTAATTCAATTGGAATTCTATTCAAATTTGAATTTGGTCCAGAACTTAATTTCGTTGTTTTGGACTCTTTAAAATTTGTTACTATTGTAATTCAGAAATAATGGAAAAGCACACATGAGTAGGGGGAGGACCCGTAACATGGTGCCGTAGCAGCGTGGCCGCGAGCCTGGGATGCCAGCCTGTTATCCTGCCAGACTGATGAGATCCGGATGACTACACTTACCCCCCTGGATCCGAGGTGCAGTGCACTTGGGATCATGAGCCGAGAGAGTGAGAGATAGGCCTGTGGAGTGGGGATGCAGGAGCGGGTCGGATATCGGTCCGGCGGGTCCTGTGAGTTCTGTGCATAGTAAGAAGCTGGAGGGGTTGCTGGGAGGAGAGATGGAGAAGATCCTCAGAGGTGTGGAAGGATCCATATGTGCCCGGGAGAGCCTGACTGTGAAATGGTGGCTGTCCGCCTGAAGCTTTTTGTTGAAACTGCAGAGATCATTGTCAAAGTGTAATCAGTGATCAAACTCCGACCAAACCCCACTGACCCCCATTACCCCCTTTACCAGCATCAGTGATTCAAAAAAAAAATAAAAGAACTGGAAACCCAAGCACAGTATAATCTCAGCCCTGGGGGAGGGAGATTAAAGGAGGACACAAGACCTGAAGATAGAAACAATCAGAGCTCATCTGAATTCTGGAGGAACAGTAACACAAAAAGAAGCTGAAAAGAAAGGTGAGTTGCAGTAGGACTATGTATAAACATGCATATGAACTGATATTGCCCTGCAACTTAATATAAAATGAATGTGTTAACTGTTTGAAGAAAATAAAAGGAATATAGGAGAGAGAGATCTTGTGTTCTTAAGAAAGAGTGGGACTGTGCATTGCTTTATTAATATGTATGTATGTCCGCAAAACCAAACAGAGCAAGTCCATAGAGGATTATAAGAGCCTTTTTCTTTCAATTTTAGAAATGGGAAAGGTGAAGAGGATTAGAAGAGTGATACTATATTCATATTTAAATGAAAAGATAACTAAATGTGAGAGAAGGAGAAAGAAGAAGAGAAAGAGGAAAGGGAAAAGAAAAATGAGAAGTAGAGCGAATAAAGGGGGAGGCCCTAAAACCGCCCAACCCGCCAGGAACTCTTCTACTATAAAAAAATATATGCCCATTCAAGGAAAAAAAAAGTCCAGAGCTGCAAAATAATGAGAACCATCGTGAGAAGCCCATCAATGCAGAAGGAGATCAATATAGACTATCACTTGGTTTGACGGAAGAGAATCAAGATAAAGAAACTGAAGAAATTGAATTAATAGGAAATATAGGTGAACAAAGAAGCGTGGAACAAGAAGGGGGGTTGGATCACCCACTCTTAAAAACAGATCTGGTCGATTATATTCGCAAAAATGGAGACGGTTCTGAAAAAAGGAGATCGGGAATCTCCGAAGCGACCTGGTGCAAATATTAGTTCGAATGGAAGAGATTGAGAGAAAATTTGAGGAACAGAAAAAAAAATTAAGAACTTAGAGTGGCAAGCAGAAGAGAGGAGGTTAGAACAGAGAGACTTACTATTCAAAATGGAGGAACAAGAGAACCGCTATAGAAGGAACAACTTAAGGATTAAAAGGTTACCCAAAGAAATAGGGCAAGAAGAGGATCTTACGGGGAAAATTTAAAAAATGTGTAACCCAATAATAGGTAGAGCAGAGTCAGATAATCTGAAAATGGACAGTATCTATAGGGTTAGACCTCCAAAAGGAATCCCAGTAGATAGCTCCAGGGATGTGATCGTAAAGTTCCAGAAAATAGGAGATAGAGAACCGATATGGAAAGGGATGTGGGACTTCGCTGAAATAAAATATGAAGAAAAGGTTATTCAGATCTTTGCAGATATGGTCCCAGAGACACTGGCTAGCAGGAGATCTTTAAAGCCACTATTAATCCATATGAGAGAGAAAAAAGTCAGATATAACTGGGGCTTCCCTGCCTCCTTGATCGGATGGAAGGATGGAAGATCGGCGAGGTTGAGATACCCAGAAGAATATAATGACTTTTGTGATAAATTGGACTTGCAGAGAATACATATTGCAGGGAGGTCAGAGGGGGATGGGGAGAAGGGAGGACAGGGTCCAAGGGGGTGGCAACGGGCATCTGGGAAGAGAAATTAAGAGGAAGGGAAGTGGGGGGGGGGAGAGGAGGGGAGAGAGGCATATTGTGGTTTAAAAAAGTAATTTTTTTGTTGTTGCTGCCTCTCCCCCCATCTTTCCGCCTCCCCATATGTTTCTATCTAGGCTGGGACAGAGTACCTGTTCCCCTCAACGATCCGTATTCCCAAAGGGATAGTACGGTAAGAGAAGGGGAGGACAGGGCAGGTTGGTGTCAAGGGAGGCATATTAACTAACTAGCTGCTTAAAAGAAACCAGGAATGTCATCTTTCCAGGGGAACAAGAGGTGGCCATGTTATGAGTTTAACCCCATATTAGGAATCGCCAATAGAGATACTCCTAGTCAGATTCCAAGGCTAAATGTTGGCTGGGGGGGGGGGAGGAGGTTTGAGGTGAGTGTGAGGAGGTGGGAGGGAGGGAGTGGGAGAGGGAAGAGGAGGAAGTGGATAGGTAGAAATTATCTGTATTTGATATCATATGTATGGAAGCCAACAGGTCAGAACAATTATGGAAGAAATGAACGGGATTAAATTTATGACCTATAATGTGAAAGGGCTTAATTCCCCCCAAAAAAGACATAAGATACTTTAGGAATCCAACAATACTCAATAGATATAATATTCCTTCAAGAAACCCACTTAAATAGAAATACAAATGTGAAATTATATTCGAAGTATCACCAAAAGTGGATATATGCGGTGTGGGGTTAGCTCAGGTGGGGGATCTCCTTCCCTGGGACAAAGGTAGACCGCACAGCAGGCTTTTGTCAAAATCTGACTGGTTGTCAGTTTTATTAAAAAGGTTTGCAAGAAATATCAAAATAAACAAAACATGAAAATAAACCCTTGCCATCCATGCACTAACTAAACAGAAGATGATTCCTCTCTCAGAGGTGAAGGGCTTCTCCCTGTCACCAAAACAAAATAACAGCAAACCTTTTCTTGTAGGTATAGTCCATACACACAGCTCTCTCAGAATACCTCTCTGAGTCCCAGGCCACGAGCGACTCCTTGCTCCAGCCCTGCCCTTTTTGTATCACCTGTTGGTGGTCATTAGTGGAGTCCAAACTCTGGTTCGGAACCACCTCTGCCATTGTGGCCCCGAAAACCCGGAGTGGACTCCACCGTACACCTCACAGTATGACCTCATGCGAGGTGACACATATCTTCCATCCATTACTTTGCCGTTCATACTGTCACATATCCCCCCCCCCCCCTGCTCAAGCCCCTGCGGCTGAGCAACTGTCCCAACCAGGCAATGGACCCGGGAAAGGGCATCTACATTACTTTGCAGTTTCCCCGCTCTGTGTTCCACTGTGAATTTGAACACTTGTAGCGCGAGAAACCACCTTGTCACTCGACTGTTTTTCTCCTTATTATCACACATCCATTTGAACGTGGCATGATCAGTAACCAACTTGAACGGTCTTCCTAACAGGTAATATTTCAGGGCCTCCAAGGCCCATTTGATGGCCAAACATTCCTTCTCCACAATGGCATAGTTTCTCTCATGTTTGTTGAGTTTTCTACTTAGGTAGACCACAGGGTGCTCCTCCCCATCTCTGATTTGGGACAGTACCGCACCTAGTCCCACGTCAGAGGCATCAGTCTGTATCACAAACTCTGTTGTGAAATCTGGAGTCACAAGCACAGGTTGGGCACAGAGAGCTTGTTTCAGCCTTTGAAATGCGGTCTCCGCCTCGGGATTTCACTTAATCATGACCGACCCCCTACCTTTCGTCAGATCTGTCAGTGGGGCTGCAATGGTGGCAAAATTGGGGATAAACCGCCTGTAGTATCCTGTGATCCCGAGAAATGCCCGGACTTGCTTTTTATTTACAGGTTGGGGCCACTTTTGAATCGCCTCAATTTTATTGATTTGAGGCCTAATGAGACCTCGACCAATGATGTAGCCAAGATATTTGGCCTCCTCTAAGCCTATGGCACACTTTCTGGGGTTGGCGGTAAGACCTGCTTCCCTCAGCGAATCTACTACCGCTTGCAGGCAGGACAAATGAGACTCCCAGTCTGGACTGTGGATGACGACATCGTCCAAATAGGCAGCTGCATATTGGCGATGTGGTCTTAACGTTTTGTCCATCATTCGTTGGAATGATGCCGGAGCACCAGGTAGACCAAACGGCATCCGCTTATACTGAAAGGACCCCTTGGGGGTAGAGAATGCCGTCTTTTCTTTTGCAGCTTCCGTTAAAGGAATCTGCCAATAGCCTTTGGTTAAATCTAAGGTGGTTATGTACCGAGCCGTTCCCAACCTGTCAATGAGCTCATCCACCCGAGGCATCGGGTACGCATCAAATTTAGACACACTGTTCAGTTTTCTGAAATCATTACAGAAACGAATAGTTCCATCGGGTTTTGGGACCAACACTATGGGACTCGACCACTCACTGTGAGATTCCTCAATCACTCCCAACTCTAACATGTCCTTTATTTCCTTTGCCACCGCTTCCCGCCTGGCCTCGGGTATTCTATAAGGCTTGACATTTACGCGGACCCCGGGCTGGGTAACTATGTCATGCTGTATGACCGTCGTCAGTCCAGGTAGGTGGGAGAAGAAATCTCCATTTTTCCTCACAAACTCCTTAACATCATTTTGTTGGGCTACTGATAAGGTTTCCGTTATAGGTACCTGAGGGGCCGCGGGAACCACGTCCTTTTGGGGGCTTGGTACTGCCAACAAACTTTCCCTGTCTTTCCAAGGTTTTAAGAGATTAACATGATAGACTTGTTCGGGTTTCCTTTTTCCTGGCTGGTAAACTTTATAATTTACTTCCCCCACTTTCTCCCTAATTTCAAAGGGACCTTGCCACTTTGCGAGGAATTTACTTTCCACGGTGGGGACTAGCACCAGCACTCTATCGCCAGGGTTGAAGGTACGGATCCTGGCACCCCGGTTATAAACCCTTCTCTGGACCTCCTGGGCTTGCTCCATGTGTTCCCGAACAAGTGGCATGACAGCTGCGATTCTATCCTGCATCTGTGAGATATGCTCGATGACACTTCTATAGGGCGTGGACTCTGTCTCCCAGGTTTCTTTTGCAACATCTAGCAATCCCCTGGGATGTCTACCATACAGTAATTCAAAAGGTGAATATCCTGTAGATGCCTGAGGTACTTCCCGTATAGCAAACATGAGATATGGTAGCAAAAAATCCCAATTTCTCCCATCTTTGTCCACCACCTTTTTTAACATATTCTTAAGGGTCTTGTTAAACCTTTCCACAAGCCCATCGGTTTGGGGGTGGTAGACCGAGGTACGGAGATGGGAGATTTTGAACAATTTGCATAACTCTTTCATAACTCTAGACATAAATGGCGTGCCCTGATCCGTTAATATCTCCTTTGGAATACCTACACGACTAAACACCCGGACAAGCTCTTTGGCGATATTTTTAGCAGAGGTATTACGCAAGGGGATGGCTTCAGGATACCGGGTGGCATAGTCAAGTATAACCAGTATGTGCTGATGGCCCCGGGCAGACTTTACTACTGGACCCACTAGGTCCATGCCCACTCTTTCAAACGGTACTTCAATTATGGGTAGAGGTACTAGCGGACTGCGAAAATGGGGTGAGGGCGCAGAATATTGATATTCCGGGCATGACTCACAATGCGCTTTGACGTCTCCATGTAAGCCTGGCCAGAAGAATCTCTGGGTTATTCTCTCCTTTGTTTTCTCTACACCCAGGTGTCCACCCATTATATGCCCATGGGCTAAATCCAGTACCATCCGGCGAAAGGGTTTGGGGACCACTAACTGTTCTACCACCTCCTCCCCTTGCTTTACCACTTGATAGAGCAAGTTATTGTTAAGAGCCATGTAGGGAAAAGACACCGCTACATCATTTTCCACTGGTTCCCCATCAATCATTTTAATGTTTTCACGGGCTCTATTAAGTGTGGAATCTTTCAGTTGTTCCGTACAAAAATCCTCTTTTCTGACCTCTAGGTCAGGCACCACATTCTGTCCACTCTCACTAGAGCCAGCAATCATCTCTTGTTCTATATCCTCAATGTCTGGGGTTGGATCCAACTCCTCCTGCTCCCCAGCCATTAGAGAAAGGGAAAAGATTTACGCCTTCCTCGGACACACCCACAGTTTCCACTTCCACTTGGCAGTCAAAGGGGTCAGGAGTGAGTTCAGGAGTTTCCGGCGTTTCCCCAGCAGGGGGAGCTCGGTCTTCCTGACTCCCCTCCTTATCCCATAACTTCCAGAAATGGGGAAAATCTCTCCCCACTATGGCTTCATGAAGCAGAGAGGGCACCACCCCCACAGAATGGGTCACAGGGCCCCAGGGAGTACCAATCTCCACCAGACCAGTCCGGTAATTACGTGTATCACCATGAATACAAATAACCCCAATAGTGCTAGGGTGTAGGCTGGCAGTGTATACCAAATCACTTTTAACTAAGGTCACAACACTACCCGAGTCTAGCAGAGCAGTTACTGGCTTTTCATCAATGGCAATCACACACATTTGCTTTTCCATGCGTTTCTGACATACTGCAGTACATACCACCTGTGCAAAAAGAGACATGCGTTTTCCTAAATAAACATTTTCACATTGCATAGGTTCATCATTTAAAGGACAGTTTGCAGCAATATGACCCAACGCATGACACCGATAACATTTGATATGTTCAGTACCTAAACCTCTAAATGGCTTTGGGGACCTTCCTGACCTATTTGGCCAGTCTCTAGGTCCTAAGCCTACAGTCTCATTATCTGACACAATAGTCTTATCGTTTTTTTCTGAGCCTTTGGCCCATGGAACAGTCTTACCGGATCTTCCGGATAGTTTTCCACCCCTAGTGACATTGGGGTACGGCCCAGGTGAATGAAAAAAGTCCTCAGCGGCTGCATATCTCTCCACCAGGTCCACCAGTCTCCACGGCCGACCCACTTCCTCAAAGTGGCAGGGAGTGCACGCAAATATTGGTCCATGACCACACGCTCCACAATCTGAGGGCCTGATAATACCTCTGGCTGGAGCCACTTTTTGGAGAGATGTATCAAATTGAACATCTGAGATCTGGGTGGTTTGTCAGCCCTGTAATGCCACTGATGCACCCGCTGAGCCCGGACTGCAATGGTGACCCCCAGGCGTGCAAGGACCTCAGCCTTCAGTTTCTCATAGTCCTGGGCATCCCCTGGTTCCAGGTCATAATAGGCTTTTTGGGATTCACCTGTCAAAAATGGTGCAAGCAGTCCTGGCCATTGTTCCTTTTTCCATCGTTCCCGAACAGCAACCCTTTCAAAAGTTGTGAGGTAGGCCTCCACATCATCCGCAGGTGTCATCTTCTGTAAAACATAGCTGGCCCGCGCCATTTTCTGCTCCACTGGCAGCGGATCTGCAGATTCCTTCTTTAATTCTAATAGGTGTTGGGCCACCTGCTTAAGGAGCTCTCGGTCTGCTTCTTGGGCCTCCGCAAACTGGCGATTTGTCTCCCGTTGTGCTGCATTGGCCTGCAGCAAGGCGCTTATTATTTCCTCCATCTTCCCACTTGCTCAGGAAGTGCCAGCCAAATCCACCATATGTGGGGTTAGCTCAGGTGGGGGATCTCCTTCCCTGGGACAAAGGTAGACCGCACAGCAGGCTTTCGTCAAAATCTGACTGGTTGTCAGTTTTATTAAAAAGGTTTGCAAGAAATATCAAAATAAACAAAACATCAAAATAAACCCTTGCCATCCAGGCACTAACTAAACAGAAGATGATTCCTCTCTCAGAGGTGAAGGGATTCTCCCTGTCACCAAAACAAAATAACAGCAAACCTTTTCTTGTAGGTATAGTCCATACACACAGCTCTCTCAGAATACCTCTCTGAGTCCCAGGCCACGAGCGACTCCTTGCTCCAGCCCTGCCCTTTTTGTATCACCTGTTGGTGGTCATTAGTGGAGTCCAAACTCTGGTTCGGAACCACCTCTGCCATTGTGGCCCCGAAAACCCGGAGTGGACTCCACCTTACACCTCACAGTATGACCTCATGCGAGGTGACACATATCTTCCATCCATCACTTTGCCGTTCATACTGTCACAGCGGATTCACCTGTGAGGGGGTCAAAAGGAGTCGCAATAGGGTTCTCGGCTAAAGTTAACTTTGCTCTGGAGGACAGAATGGAAGACCCGGAGGGTCGGTTTCTGTTCATCGGGGGAAAGTCACAAGGAAGGGAATATACATTGGCTAACATATATTGTCCGAATAAAAATCCAGCTGGATTCCTAAAGGGTATACTAAGGAAACTTGCGAAATTTAAAAAGGGACACCTGGTCGTGGCAAGAGACTTTAATCTATGTTTGGATCCTCGGTGGGATGCGTCACCCGGAACGAGGAGAGAGGGAGATAGGATCCTTAAATCACTGAAAAAGTCATTGTATAAGTATAAATTGGTAGATGTATAGAGAATAAATCACTCAATGGAAAAAGATTATACTTTTTTCTTGCAGGTTCACGGGTCATACTCCAGACTGGACTATATAAAGATTGAGCATAGACAGTTGGAGATACTGAAGGGATCAAACATAGAGGTCATGTCACTCTCAGACCACTCTCCTGTCACGGTGAGGTTACAAACAGGCAGAGGTAAAGATATAATATTTTCTTGGAAACTTAACAAAATGCTTCTACAAGACCCTGAAGTAGAGAAGAGGTTAAAACAGGAAATTGAACAATTCTTTAAAATAAATGAGACCGAGGGGATATCTGAGTCTACAGTTTGGGAGACACATGAAGCTTACATTAGAGAAATATTGATCTCCATAGGAACATAAAACAAGAAAGAAAGAAGGGAAAAAAATAAAGCTGATAATAGAAGAACTATATCAATTGGAACAAACACATAAAACTAAGAACGAAACGGATGTATATCAGATGATAGTACTGAAAAGAGATGAGTTGAAAGATCTGATGGAACAGGAGACTAGGAGGATATTTAATAAAGCAGCAAAGGAAAGATATCAATGGGGGAACAGACCCGGAAAACATTTAATGAGAAGAATTAGGAACAAGAAATCCAGGAATTACATAGACAAAATTAGAGATGAGAAGGGAGAGATCGTATACAAGACATCAGACATTGCTAGGAGGTTTCATAAATTCTACAGTAAATTGTATGACGTGGAGGGGGGCACCAAATGGTAAAAGAGGAGAAGAAGAAGAAAAGTAGACAGAAATATTTAAATGAGATGGATTTGCCACGATTATCTCAGGAAAAATTGGAGAGTCTCGAGAGCCCCATCACCCCAGAAGAAATTAACCTAGCCCTCAAAAACATGACTGTAGGCAAAAGTCTAGGACCAGATGGGTACACAGTAAGGTACTTGAAAAATTTAAAGAACTTCTTGTACCTAAAATATGTAAATATATGAACACGATCAGAGAGGGATCAGAGATGCGGGAGGAATCTCTGCAAGCTCATATCATGCTCATTTTGAAGGAAGGGAAGGATAGCTCGCAATGTGCGAGCTATAGGCCGATATCATTAATAAATACGGATATCAAACTTTATACAAAGGTCCTGATTGAAGGACCTGATGACTGAATGGGTACGCCTAGATCAGCTAGGCTTTATCCCGGGAAGAGAGGGGAGGGAAAATAGCTTGAGGTCCTTGTTATTGATACAAAGAGCAAAAAAAGAGATAACACCGGTAATATTATTATCGATTGATGCAAAAAGGGCCTTTGATAGGGTTAATTGTGGATTTATTTTCGATACGCTGGAAAAATTGGGAATAGGATCCAAAATGATGAACTGGATAAAAGGACTATGGAAGGGCCTATCAGCGTCGGTAAAGGTAAATGGATCTTTCTCTCAGTTACTTAAAATGTATAATGGAACTAGACAGGGGTGTCCCCTATCCCCCTTATTGTTTGTGCTGACATTGGAACCACTATTGGAGAGGGTTAGGAATGTACTGATATAAGGGGGATAAAATTAGGAGATATAGAACATAACGTCACGGCTTTTGCAGACGATATGTAGTTCTATATTGAAAACCCTAGAATAATATTACCCAACTTAATGAAAGTATTTAAACAAATATATCAAATGTGAAGATAAATCCCGTAAAATTGGAAATTTTAAATGTCAATCTCTCAGTGATAGAGAAGAAAAATCTACAAAAAGAGTTCCCTTTTTCCTGGTGAAAAAATGGATTAGGATATCTTGGAATAAAGTTGTCTTCCTTAGTAAAAGGTTTAAACCAACTAAATTATATCCCCTTGATAAATGAAATAAAAGAGGAGTTAAGAAGATTAACAAAAGGTGGTGCCTCTTGGATTGGACAAATAAATTTGGTTAAGGTGGTGATACTTCCAAAAATTTTGTATAAATTCCATATGCTCATAATTTCAATTCCAGGAATATTCTTTACGATAATTAAAAAGATGATTATTAAATGTATATGGGCAAATAAGAGACCAAGAATAGGCCATGGAGTGTTGTGCAGCGCAAAGGGGAATGGTGGACTGGGATTACCAAATATGAAGAACTTTTACATAGCTGCAATTTTATCAAGAGTAGTAGCTTGGTCATTTAATGCACAAGGGAAAAGTTGGGTAAAGATGGAAGGGGCAATTAGTAATTCACAGTTAGAGAAGATGATTTGGATACCCCATAGGTTTTTCACATTGGATGCTGATACAAGCACATTGACTAGGATAGTATTGGGCACATGGGATAGATTACACAGTAAGAATACATGGAAATTTAATTCAGTGATGATACCACTGGTAGGAACAGATTTTTTTCCACCTGGTAATGATAAAATAGGGAGGGGTTGGATAAAAGATAAGAATGCACGCTTGAAAGATATCACAAAGGGGGAGGGGAATATGCACAATTCAAAATTTAAAAAATAATGAAGATTTATTTGTTAGGATGGATGAATGGAGGTATAACCAATTACATCAGTTTGTTTTGAGTCTTGCTCAGCCGGCGAGGATATTGGAGAACATGAACCCATTTAAAAAATTAATGAATGGAGACGTGACCCCAAAGCATATCACTTCAAGGATATATAAGATACTTATGGATTCTGATGGAATGGACCCACCTGGGTATGTAGGAAAATGGGAGAAGGAATTAGTTTTAAAAACAATCCCACAGCAAAGGAAATCTGTCTTTAATTTAATACATAAAGCGACAAATATGCGTACGGTAGAAATTAACTACAAATGCATAGCTAGGTGGTATTTAACTCCAAGTGTGGCCCACAAGCAGCGAGTAGAAGTTTCCCCTTTATGCTGGAGAGGGTGTGGGGAAAGGGGTACAATGGCGCATATATGGTGGAATTGCCCGAATATACAGAATTATTGGAAGGAAATTGCTCAACGTATTCAGAAAATAAGTGAGGTAGACATTCGGGGAGATCCATGGAAATGTTTATTCTATTATTGGGACCCAACCCCGGAACTATATAAAAATAAAGCACTGTACTATCTGATAAGTGCGGCTAAGGGTTTGATCCCTAAATTTTGGCAGGTGATAGAGGTACCAGAAATCAGAGACTGGATAGAGAGAGTGGAGAGCATCTATAGAATAGAGGAGCTGTGTCATATGGAGGAAGATAAAATGGAAAAGTTTAAGAAAATATGGAGTAGTTGGAAGAAATTTAAACTTTCGGAAACATACGTAGAATTGAGGAGAATAAGGGGGGAAGTATAGAGGTTATAAAGAAGTTTCCTTTTTTCTGGGGCTATAAAATAAAGAGAACCTAATACAGATAGAGTAAGAATTGGATTGTAGGGGGGAGGGGGGGGAGCGAGGGGAGGGGGGGTGGGGGTTAAAAGGGTTGTAATGGTTTGTATAGGAATAGTATATTATTATTGATGATGTAATGTAATTTAGTCTTTTGTTTTTGTATAATATTAAAATAAAAATTTAAATATAAAAAAAGAAATAACGGAAAATTCAATCAAATTTAAACTCGGAATGAAACAAACTACACTGTCTAGTGCTGGCATCTGCAGCATTGACAGGAAGAAAGCTATCATATATAGTAGCAGTAATGGCTTTAAAAGCATTTCAATAGACACAGTTACCAAAAAGTAAGATATGACAACACTCTTAAGAACTAATAACAGAAATGTCAGCTAAAAAGAAAAGTGAAGATGAATGTTTTGCCCTCAGCAATCAGTGTATATTTAAAATCCAGTACTGAGTGGATAAAAGGAAACATGTCTGGTTAGTAACTCAAATTTTTCTTTTTGTCTAATTATTTTAGACTAATTGACTGTGCTTGTACAACTTTTTAGCCATTTAGCTAGGAACAGTGTGATGAGCTGGTATTACCACCCATTAACACTACTTGCTCTCAGTTTAACATTTCCTCAGTGACTTGGAATGTGGAGGGCTTGAATGACAAAGCTTTGCTTGCTAAGGAACATAATGAAATGCCTGTGGAAATATCCTGATAAGTCATGGGTAAGTCTTATCATGCCTCTGCCTTTGGGAGTCATGCTTGTAACTGTCAGCTTTGCAATGGCTCATGGGATTTGTTGTTCCTCAACACCTGGAGGGCCACAGGTTGAGCATTCATGTGCTAAGTAGCATAAAATGTGAAGCCAGACACATAACTTTGCATCTAGTTAGATAGTTTGGTCTCTCACTGCTGCCTGCATGTCTCACTAGGCTGTGTATATATGTATATATAGGTTGTTGGATGTTAATGCTTTGTGTCATATATGTCTGCATCTTTTCCAGAAACAGCCTTAATACACTCTAGCTGTACTCTGTATTCTTTTGTGTAAGCCTCACCAAGTCTTTGCCATCTTAATGACTATTACACAATGGCCGTAGAGACTAAAACAAACTCTGTGTAGCTTTAAACCCTCCTAAAGCTAGTAAAGCGTGAATTTTGGCCTCCATTTTTATGTCACAAAGTAGTCACATTCATGATGTCTCCTAATCCTTGCCATTTCTTGGCATCACTCAAGAACACAGTGTTCAGAACATGCTAGACCTAAATAATGCAGGTGTTTAAAATATTTTTTATGTCACTTTCTCTTATGTAGCTTTTACGGTTATACACATGGATATTAATGATAATTTTATTCTGATTTCAGCTTTAAAAACACAGTCCTAGGAAAAAATGTAAGCATGAAACCTATAGATTGTTTGGAGATTGTAACAACAAAATCAATACAAAATAAGAAAGACTTTAAAGTATAAGTGGCTTGATTTATTTTATATTATAAGATCAAAATTTGGATTCTTTGAACCCCCAAGCTGTCCACACATGGATTCTATGGGAGAAAAGCTGTGGTAACGTTTTAATTTAACATACTTTTTCTGTCATTCCCCTTTGTACTTCTGTCTTTGTATGAGGAATTAAAAACCTTAATTGTCTAGAATTATGGTCCGTTGAGAAAACATGCCTTTCAGCTGGGGAATCTATATTGCTTTTAATGATGGTATATTTATGTTCATTATACAACATTTGAAATCTCCTTGTACATTGTCCTATATAGCATATTCCTCAAGGACATTTTGAAGCACTGACTGCATGATCTGTTTCAGAAAGTAACAATTGTATACATGAAGAGTTAAAGCAATATTAAATTGTTCAAAAAGTGGCAACCTATGCAAAGAGACAGACATACGCAGAAAGAGTTAAAGTAAAAAGTGATGAGAAAATGTAGAGTTGCATACTAAATACAAAGTTAATATATCACCATATCACATTGAAAAAATAGTGAGTATGTCTTCCATTGCAATATCATTAATTAAATGTTGAGTGAATGACTGAAACCAGTTAAATGAAAACTTCAACCTATAACACATTCTAGTTCTATTAGTCACCAAAATATGCTTTCTGATTTCTTTAATTGGAGTTCAGTGTTCTGTGTTTTTGTTAAAGTTTCATTTTTCCCTCATGTTTCTTTTAATCCAGAGCAGTGATGGAAAAAAATCATGTAAACTCTCTTCAACTAGAATTGTGTGCAAATCATTTCATAAAAGGTTTTATGAGATTAATTTTAACAGTGCCCTCTACTGCTTGAGGACCTTTACACCTCCCTATTAAAGGTTGAACAACAATGAATAAAGAGTAAAACAAGGTGCTGGATAATGGGATATCTTGTACACAACCTTAAATCTGCTATCATTCTAGTTGTATTTCTAATAAAGGATCCATTCATGAAGCTTTGCATGTGCTCCACTCCACCAAGATGGTAGCTAAACCTCTGTTTATGTCCCAGCATTGCTAGCATGCCTGAATTAATTCTGTTTTAAATTCATCAAGCAACAGCCATAAGGGACTTAGCCTCTAAAAATTTTCAGCAGAGGAGTCACTGATTACAGGTTTAATTAATGAGTGGTGTACTGGGGAATACATTCTGTATCATCTACAGTATATTATGGAGAAGTGATTTTGTAAGTGCATAGTCATTAGCCTAGCAGGAGTAGTCTTTTTGGCTGGGGCATTTCCATATATCTGTTAATAAAAAGGCAGTACACCACAATGCTAAAAGATTATGACTTAAAAGGTAATGGCCCAAGTCTTTCCATTTCTGGTTTGGGTTCAGGTGCCCAACACAAAGAAAAAAAAACAAAAATTAGGGTATTCTATATCCATATCAGACCTCTTCCACACAATCCTGTGAATGTGGGGTCTGCATGTGAACCTTTAAAATAGGAGGACTCCAAGATATCCTTACACTCCCCCTCATGAAAGGCCGCCCCAGTGGGCTATCCTGTTCTTTAATGATTTTTAATATCTATTACTTTTTTATCATCTTTATATAATATAGTATATGTATTGTTTTATGCTTTTTATGTTGATACTGTATACTAAAAAACTTGCTTTTTATGATTAAGACATTTCTATAGTTTGCATGGAGTTTTATAGATCTACTTATATAATGTATTTTATTATTTTACCAATGTTCTTACATATTGAACATGGTCTGTTGGACTGTTCCAATATATATACTGTATGTGGCCTCTGCTGTGAGCAACCCAGTCCCTTCATCAATACCAAAAACACAGAAAAAATAAATATAGAGAACATGAAGTAAAAAAAGGTTGAAAATGAAATGTTGAAATGAAATTGAGAAACCATCCTCCCTCCCATACTCCCTCCTATACTAAATACTAGACCTTTCAGATCTATTTACAAAACCTATGGCAATACAGGTGATTTGGTGTGTACTGCTTTACCACAAAGTATGCATATCACAGTATGCAGTGACATGCTGCAAAGGACCGCTTTGCTTATTTCAGCAACCACTTCCAAGTGTCCACTGCCAATGTCCCATTGTAGAAGAGTGAGTAACCTATGGCCATAGGCTTTCCCAGTGCAGCTGTGAATTCAGTGCAGGAGATCCTTGCATCATGAGGAACTAAAGAAGTTGAACTTATATTGCGACAACTTGGGATCCCTCTGGGATGTAAAATTGGATCTCTCATAATTTTCCCTTGTATTCAATAAGAGTGAACCATCCCTCTTGAATACTCCCTCAAATTTTCTCTTCCTCATTAGCCCAACCCTTCTCCTCACCACCAGAAATCCAACCCTCCTTCTCCCTGCCCCAGTGCCCCAACCCTCCTCCTCTTATCCTGCTTCCTAGCTGAGCTATTCTGTCAAAAGTAATAACAACTGGTTTATGTTCTTCTGTGAAAAATAATGGTTCCTGGATGCCTGATGTTGTAGCCACAAAAAAACATAAACAGGGTGTTTGGCAAAGCTATCATGGAGGTGTTGGACATGGGGTGATTTGGGAAAGTTGCTGGAGATAGCAGCAAAAAATTCTACTGTCTCCTCATGGCCAGTTGGTGGGGATATGGTGAGATTAGCTGAAGAGAACGAGGTGGAGAAGGGCACAACAACACCACTGTAAAAAAAAAAAATGTGGCTTCTCTGTATTCTTAAGGATGAGAAAGAGGAGCAAAAGGAACTAAAAAATGTTAATGGTTTAAAACCAGAGCAGAAGTACAGTATGGCGGTATAGGAAGTTGTAGGGGAGGAGGAAAAAGGGCACATTAGCAGGCCAAAACAATATGGCTGCTTTGAGCCCTTAAAGTAGAGGAGAAGGAAGAAGATATGGAGGCAGAAAAAAAGATTGGATTAATAGTCCATAAAAATGATTGAGAGGAGGATGAGGAAAAGGGTGCATTGTAAGGACTCTTCAAACAAGTGGCTGACATTTGCCTTTGGGGAGGAGTGCAAGCTTATTTCTTCCAGCAAATCTGACTGAGGTGCTGCTCGCAGCAAGTTCTGTGGTGCAGATTCATCTTTTTCTTTATGCATGTGGTACCCATATGGCTGATTCTGTTACTATAGCTGATACACTACAGACAGAGCTTGCAGAAGACAATTGTGCTGTTGGCAGCAGATACATTAAAAAGGGCCACATTACAGAGCTCTTTTTATTTGCTCCTTATTCAAGTGCTTGTGAACTGTACTGAAGCTAGCCAGTTTCTACCAGACTCTGTATTTTAAATATTTCGGAATAATTGGGAAACAGGTATGGGGAGATGCTTGGAGAATGTGGGATTGTGGATTTACCATGTTTTTTGTGTAGTGTGTTTTGACATTATATTAAATGTTTAAGACAATGCAATATGGTACTGCATAAAATAGGCTCAAAAATTCTTCCAATAAACTATTTTGCCACTGATACAAAGTTGAAGGCTTTAATTTGATTTTTTAAGTAAAGTTTCCCAAAGCTTTTAGATCTGTTGAGGCTGCTGCTTCCACTGTTTAATTCAGGCCTTTCACCACTAGATGAAAAAAAGTAGGTGTCACAGCCTTTTTTTTAAGTTGTAATAAATCAGACTCAGGTGCTGCTGGCATACTTAGGCAAAGCAGCAAGGTAGCAATAAAAAAATAAGATTATTAGATGAAATTAGATATGCAACATATGTAATGCCAAAATATGGTGTATCTAATGCTGTCCATGAGACTCATGCTGTTCTGTGATGCCACACAAAGCTTTAAGGAATATCTTAAGCAAGCAATTTAAATAATTATTTTTTTACTATGTCTTCCTCAAAATAACTCTCGCCTCATTGTACAGTATATTTTACATATTTTTTATTTACATTTTCATTTTATTAGTACTTGTTCCCCCTAGCAAACCATGCCCTTTTTTGAAAATCCCTTTGTGATGGTCAGCCTAATGCTTTGATCAGGATCTCAGCATATCTTATTTCTTATAGTTCTTAGTACACAGTGCTCTGGTTCCTCTCCAGATTGCACCTGGACTGAACATAAGAAACAGAAAGGGCACCAGTGGTCTTTCAGCTGGTCTGGCAAGTGCTAAGATGTTACAGGAGAGCGTAAGTACAGAAGTCCAGAAAGTGATAAACTGGAGAGGCAGTAGCTAGTAGCATTATCCAGAAACAGTCCAAAGTCAGGGCAGAAAGCTTAGTCCAGTAAACAGTTCAAAGGTCAGGGCAGATGGCACATAAATGTAATCCAGTAAACAGGCTAAGGTCAAGGTAGGTGGCAATCCAAAAGCAAGGTCAAAAGCACAAGCAAGGTTGTCAGCAATGTAGAATCCCAAGTCAGGTATATCAGATTTGGGTCAAGCTGGGAAACAGTCCAGTCAAAAAGCAGCAACACTATTACAAGCCCAGAGAATGAGCTTGTGGTGTTCAAATAAAGCACCACAGTGGTGCAACCAATGAGGAGGAGACAGGTTGACCTGAGATGACCACTGCCTAGCAACTAGGAAGCATGCCAAGGGAGGAGCACCTCCACCAGCCTATCAGAGCAGGAGGCGTGCTAGGAAGGGAAAAGAGAGTGGCCACTGGCTGCAAAGAAGCATCAGTTGCAGGACACCTCACACACCCAAAAATTAGCATATACTTTTCAAAAATGGCCATAATAGATTTTCAAGATTCATCCACTCATAGACTTCAGTGGGGTTTGGTGTTAAGTTCACAATTGTCAGACTCCCTGATGCTCCAGATGCTGCAGGAACCAAACCCAGACACATTTGCTCATCCCTAAAGATAACACAGGACGTATGAACAGGATGCAGGAGAGTTCAGCATTTATCACATGATTATTATTATACAGGATTTATATAGCGCCAACAGTTTGCTCAGCGCTTTACGATATAACGGGAGACAATACAGCAACAATACAGTTCAATACAAGAGGGATTTGAGGGCCCTGCTCCTTGGAGCTTACAATCTAGGAGAGAGGGGCTAGTGGTACAAAACGTAGTAACTGTGGGGGATGGACTGGTTGGAAGAGTAGAAGATTCCAGTATTAGCTGAGGGCAGGATAGGCTTCCCTGAAGAGATAGGTTTTCAGAGATTGCCTAAAAGTGAGCAGAGTAGGCGATAGTCTGATAAATTGGGGTAGAGAGTTCCAGAGGATGGGGGAAGCTCTGGAGAAGTCCTGGAGATGAGCATGAGAGGAGGAGACAAGGGAGTTAGAGAGTAGGAGTGGATAGTACAGTTTGGGTGATATTTAGAGACAAGATCGGTGATATAATTTGGGGCAGAGTTATAAATGGCTTTATACGTTATCGTTAGTGTTTTGAATTTAATCCATTGGGCAATAGGAAGCCAGTGGAGGGATTGGCAGAGAGGGGTGGCAGATACAGAATGGTTAGTAAGGTGGATATGTCTGGCAGCAGCATTCATGATAGACTGAAGATGGGATAGCCTGCGATGAGGTAGGCCAATGAGAAGAGAGTTACAATAGTCAAGGCAAGATATATCAAGGGAGTGGATAAGTTGCTTAGTGGTTTCAGAGGTTAGGAACGGGCATATCTTGGAGATGTTGCGGAGGTAAAGTCTACAAGATTTGGACAGTGATTGGATTTGGGGCTGAAAGGACAGATGGGAGTCTAGGATTACACCTAGTACCCTGGCACCCTGGCATGAGGGGAGGGAATGATGATCGTGTTATTGATCTTGATGGAGGAGTCAGGGGAGGGGGCACGGGCTGGGGGGAATACTAAGAGCTCAGTTTTGGAAAGATTGATTTTGAGGAAGTGGAGTGACATCCATGCCGATATGTCACTTAGAAGGTTAGTGATCCAAGAGGAGACTGAAGGGGTGATGTGAGGGGTAGAAAGATAGATTTGTGTGTCATCAGCATAGAGATGGTACTTAAAGCCATGGGAGTTTATCAAGTGACCAAGGGAGGAGGTGTAGATGGAGAAGAGAAGGGGTCCAAGGACAGAACCTTGAGAGACCCCTACAGAAAGAGGGAGTGAAGAGGAGAAGGCAGTGTTATAGGTAACACTGAAGGAGCGTTGCAATAGGTAGGAGAACCAGGAGAGAGAACCAGGAGAGAGTCTCTGAGTCCAAGAGAGTGGAGTTTTTTGAGGAGGAGTGGGTGGTCAACCGTATCAAAAGCCACAGAGAAGTCAAGTAGTAAGAGTACGGAGTAGTGGCAATTGGTTTTAGCAGTTAGTAGATCATTAGTGAGTTTTAGTAGGGCAGTTTCAGTGGAGTGAGCGAAAGCCAGACTGTAGAGGGTCAAGAAGGTTGTTGCCGGTGAGGTGGGACCTCAGGCAATTGTAGACTAAGTGTTCTAGGAGTTTAGAGGTAAATGGCAGCAGGAAGATGGGTCTTAAATTGTTCAGGTTGGTGGGGTCCAGGGAGGGCTTTTTAAGTATGGGAGTGATGTGCACATGCTTTAGAGGGGAAGGCACCAGTAGAGAGGGAGAGATTGAAGATGTGAGTGAGGGAGCATAGGACGGAAGAAGAGGGTGACTGTAGTAGTTGTGAGGTGACAGGATCCAGGGGGCAGGTAGTGAGTCGGGCTTCTAAGAAAACCTTAGTGACCTCTTCGGTAGTAACAAGGTCAAAAGAAGAAAGTGTTGAGAGAGGTTTAGTATAAGGTATGCTAAGTGGGATGGATGTCTGTGCAGTGGTGATGCCCCTACGAATTGCGTCAATCTTGTTTTTGAAATTATTTGCAATCTCGCGAGCAGTGAGTGAGGTACTGGGTGGGGGTGGAGGTGGAGAAAGTAGAGTTAAAAGTAGAGAAGAGACAATGAGGACTGGATGACAAGGTATTAATAAGAGTGACAAAGTAGGCTTGTTTGGCAGCATGAAGGGAGGACTTGTATGTTAAGAGAGCAGATTTATATAGGGTGAATGCTTGTTGAGATTTGGTTTTACGCCACAATCGCTCCAGCGCACGACTATGTAGTTTAAGATTTCTGGTGTGGTCAATCTGCCAAGGTTGTAACAGTCGGGGCCTGATGCTTTGTTTTGTTAGGGGAGCAAGTGAGTCTAATGTGGATGAAAGCTAACTGTTATAGACAGCAGTGGCCAGGTGAGGGCAGGACAGGGGAGAGATTCTGTCATAGAGTTGGTCAGTTGCAGAGTGGAAAGGAGCAGGGTTCAAGTTGTGAAGGTTTCTGCGGGTAATTGTTTTCCGCTTGGAGGGATAGGTGTTTGAAGACAAGGACACTCTGAAGGTGATGAGATTGTGATCAGAGAGAGGAAAGGGGGTGTTTGTGAGGTTGTAGGGAGTGCAAAGACAGGAGAAAACAAGGTCTAATGTATTCCTATCAGAGTGAGTGGAGGACTGTATACACTGTGCTAATCCAAAAGATGAGGGTAGGTTGAAGAGCTGGGATGTAGCCGGGTTGTTGACATTAATAGGGATGTTAAAATCTCCGAGAATGATAATGGGTAGTTCAGAGAAGAGAAAGTAGGGTAGCCAGGCGGAGAAATCATCAAGAAAGCGGGACACCGGTCCAGGAGGCCGATGGTTCACAGCAATCCTCAGAGAAATGGGAGAAAACAGCAGGATGCAGTGAGTCTCGAAAGAAGAGAAGAATAGAGAGGGAGGGTTAGGGAGAACTTGAAAGGTGCTCAGTGGGGATAGAAGCAAACCAACCCCGCCACCTTTGCAACCACTGGGTCTGGGTGAGGGGGTCCAGATGAGGCCTCCATAGGAAAGTGCTGCGGGAGAAGCAGAATCTGCTGCTTGAAGCCAGGTTTCTGTAATTGCAGTCATGATCATTAGTGTTGCACTTACCAAATAGATATAACAACAGAAATTCATTTTTAGGGTTTACATACCTTATGCCAGTGTTTATCAACCTTTTTTCAGTCAAGGCACCCTTTAAAATCCTGCACAATCTTGAGGCACCCTTTAACATTCAGCACAATCTCGAAGCACTCTTTAAAATTCTACACAATCTTGAGGCACCCATTACAAAATGTAAAAAACTAAATGGATAGTTTTACAGAATGCAGCAACATCTGTATATGTGGGACACCCAATGTTAGAGGTGATTTTTTTCTTCCAAAGCAAATAAGCCTTTTGCACACTGGTACTGACTAGTATTCAATTGTGTCTCTTCTCCCTCAGTTTCTCTTTCACACTCGACTCACTGGTTATGTCACCGGCAGATAGAAAGTTGTAATGGTGCACAATGAAAACCTGTGGCTTTGTGTAACTAAAAGACATACTAAATCCATCTGCTGGCTTTTATATATATATTTTTTTGCAATTTTTAGGCATTTTGCCAAGGTACCCCTGAAGAAACCTGAAGGCTCATCAGGGTGCCTGGGCACCCTGGTTGAAAAAGGCTGCCATATGCTTTGAATCAAGTTGCAGAGATGTATTTTATTTTTAACATTAAATAGTATCTTTCCAATATATTTTTAGATTTGCTATATTTACCAAAAGAACAGAAGGTACTTACGAGGGATAAGCAGAACTGCCCTTGGTTCAGTTTTTTCAGAAGTTCAGATGCTGAACCGGAAACCTCATTGAAATCAGTGAGAGCCAAATCTGACAAATTAAAAGTTGCAATTTTCTTTGATAATAAGCAAGGAGTATAAAAATAACATGGGAGGGTGGGCACTGCCCTGGGGAAGATGTCCTAATGCAAGAACAAAAAAATGCCATTAATCCAGGAGCAGTAATTTTTTAAATGCTTAAAGTGAATACTTAAAGATGCACACTTCCTTTAAGTAACAATTCTGCCTGTGAAGGGGCATATTTCTGTGATATACACAGAAATAGCTCCAAAGACCAATTCAGGGGTTTGCTTTTTGTAAATGTCACGTTTTTTGTAGCACATCCTGCACCAAAAATGGAAAAAAAGTTGCCCCCCCCAAAAAAAAATATACTGTATTCCAGACCCTTTGACTTTTTGAGTCTGGTATGTATTTTACAGAGGTACCTCATGCAAAAAAATAAATAAATAATTCAGGAGGCCCCCCTTAGGACCTGACACTGAGTTTAAAGGAGCTTTCCACCCAAAAAAGTGAGAGCCCCTCTAAAAATTCATAACAGATGTATGGACCAGAAATACGCAGCCTGGCTGGTCAGGAAATAAAGGGATGAGTATGCATCCCCCCATCCTAAACCATACCAGGCCCACATCATTAGAAGGTACCTTGCCAGGGGAACCCCCCCTGGCAAAACACCTTATGCCCTTGTTAATAAGAAAAAAGGGACAAAGACCTGGCTGGTGCTTTTGGTGGCTTGAGGGTGGAGGGACTTATTGGAATCTGGGAGCCCTTTTAATATCGCCCTCCCCCTACTCATTCACACAAAAAAAAGATGTAACTTACAAATAAAGACAACCAACCATTTTACAAGTCCTTTATTAAAAAATGTTAATCCCCATAAAGCCCCTTGTTGTATATCCATTATCAATCATAATGCTGGTAGCTCAGCAATTTCAGGGCCAAGGAATCCTGGCTATGCAAAGAAATGTGCTTTGGTGTCAGCTGTTCCTAAGGATGCGGCAGGTGCAAGCACCTGTTGCTTTCTTTGGAACCAGTGAAGACAGGTAGCTGTCATATATACTGTATAGAAGTGGTAGAAATACCACTATTATATTTGATGCTGGACTCACATTGAATAGGGATCCAGACAGGCCAAAGTTTGGGTCTTTGTTTGAACACCCAAACAGATGGGTGATGAAGCTCTGTTCACTTTGAATACTCAGTCATGTCTGTGGGATTTAAAACAGACTTTATTTAATAACATTCATACAGAAACATAGAAGAGTGACGGCAAAAAAAAAGACTAAGTGGTCCACCGTGTCTGTCTCTTTTTTTTTTTTTTTTTTAACTTTTTGTCTGAGTACAGATCTATGTTTTTCATAAAGATGTTTGAATTTACTAACCATTGACTGACTCACCACTTCTGTTCGATTTTCGATGTCTAGTCCAAGCATCAACTACTGTTTCGGTAAAATAATACTTTCTAGGATTTCATACTGAACATTCACTATGCTATTTGAACAACCTCCTGTACTTTAGCAATCAACCCCCTTGTACTTGAACAGTGAATGAAAAATACAGTATGAATAGGAAGCAGAGACAGACAGCAGTGACAGATACAATGTACTTACAAGCAGTGTATGGTGCATATGTAGACAGCAACAGACAGAAAACAGTGAGATGGACTTTATGCTGTTGAGCAGTGAATAGTACACATACAGTGTGTTGGAAATGTTGGTGTGTAGCAGTAACAAGGCCATGGACTTCTGATATTTGTAGGGAGTGGTGACAGATACATGGAAAGAACTGGAAGGCAAAGGTTGCCTAACTCACTCACCTTTTCAGACATCTGTATCACTGACACACGTGTACTGAAATCAGCTGGTCAGGATTGACCAGAGAGGCCTGAGCTATGCAATATGTATTGAACTCTTACAGAAAACAGCTTGTAGCTTTCCATGATATTAAAATTCTGTATTAATTTCTCTATTTTATTTTATACAGAATTTCACTACACTATACATGTTTGCACTTAGCATATACTATATATACACTTTAAATATGTTCTCATCATTTTAGCATTTCATCCAGATAGGTAACATCATAGAACAGAATTTGACAGTAACTTCCTAAAGTTCTTTCAATTTACATATTTTTGTGTTCATATACCATCTCCAGTGAAGACTCAAACAGGTATTAAATAATAATTAAATAACAATTGTTAATAGTAATTGCTATTTTGATGAAAACTGGTGAAGTATTTCTTTTTCTACTTGGAAAAGATCATGCTCTCCCCATATGTTTATGACAGCCTCATACTTTACTGTCAGCTGAAAAATAATTAGTCTTTGTTAGCTTTCCATACCTTAAAGGAAGAAGACACTAGGTTAGTGAAAAAGACAAGGAAAAGTATAAATTGTTATTTCTAGATATAAATGTTGTTCTCTTGCCAATCTATCACAAGGCAATGGAAAAGTTGATTGAGCACTGCCGGTAATGAAATAATATTGATGGTAGATAATTGTTGTACAACATTGTGCTCTGAAATAATGAGAAACCTTATAATTAATGAAACTAGGCATCTGATCAATCTAATCAGCCTACAATAAGTCAAGCCAATACTCTTTTCCCTCAACCATTTACCAACTCAGAGCATTGTTCATGGCCACTGAAATGCTCTAACTGGACAATATGACAGGACAAGATGCAGTATATCTCAAAAGTGGCTGTAAAGGCTCAAGGATTTTTACCTTCATGCATTCTATGCATGTAAGTAAAAACCTTTCTGTGCAGCATCCCCCCCAGCCACCCCTAACACTCACCTCAGCCCCCTCTCGATCCAGGAATGTGCACTGGAATCTCAGCTATCCCAGGACTGTCAATCACAGCCAGTCAGCCAATGAAGAGAGAGGGGGTGGGGCCGAGCCACAGCTCCGTATGTAAAAGGACACACAGAGCAGAAGCTGGGGAATGTGCATGCTTGGGTGCCCCCATAGCAAGCTGCTTTCTGTGGGGGTACCTGACAGGTGGGAAGGGCCAGGAGAACAAGAAGGGACCTGAGAAGCGGAGGATCCAGGCTGCTCTGTGCAAAACCACTGCACACAGCAGGTAAGTATAGACATGTTTGTTATTTACAAAAAAAAGCCTTTAGAATCACTTTAAAACTCTTCGATATGAAATGTATAGAAGGGTTCTCATCGATACAATTAATATAGTACTACAGATAAATAGATTACACTATTTAGGAACATTCATATACAAGCTATAAGAACATGTAATAAGCTCAGCAGCCATGTATAGCAATGACTATACCTTCTCATCACCTGTTTCATCATGCATGTTTCTATCTCGGTCTTGGAGCTGCTGAATCTTCCACTATACTAATTTCATGTT
The DNA here is from genome assembly GCF_062004578.1 of Staurois parvus. Classification (NCBI taxonomy): domain Eukaryota; kingdom Metazoa; phylum Chordata; class Amphibia; order Anura; family Ranidae; genus Staurois; species Staurois parvus. The sequence goes on from NW_028317818.1 coordinate 7,886,731, forward strand.
TTTCTACAACACATTGAGCTGTATTTACAACTATTCTCTACCTCTCCCTTTCCATCCTTCATATATCTCTGCTCAAATAGCTACAGACCACATTATGTGCATGGACCTGGGCAACAGATAGGTGAACAAGGCAGCAACATTGGGTGCAGCATACTATGGACGAGGGAACAATAACAAATGGCGATGCCTGCAGCAGAATTATGTACCTATCAGAAATAGGTACATACATTCATTAGAGGTATGGTGGGGGTAACACTTACTGCAGAAAGTTCTGTAATGAGTCCATGTTCAGCCCCAGTAGAACAGCATCACTGGTTTTTAAGATGCTATTGGCTGTGTCCCATTCCAGGTAGGAGACTCCTGTCATTACCAAAATATGACCATAACAAAAAATGTTTAATAAGAAATAAAGTAAAGAAATAAAGTCATATGTGATGAAACTTAAGCATGTGTGTCAATTCAGTGCACCAAGGATGGATGTACATATGCAAAACTATATACGGGGACAAAGGAAATAGGTCACTAGTATAAACATAAATGTTAATATAAATGTTAATATAAAATGTTACAAAAAACGTCTTAATTAGAAAGCTGCCCTCAGTGACCTTTCTACCACGTGGACTTCATTTTTGGCCATCAGGCCACTTGCACTTTTACATGTGAGTTACATTCTTGTTAATACTTTGCACCTATTAAAACAGTGTTGCACTAAGATACTCCTTTTGTGCTTGGGCTCATTTCTTTTTGAGCCTGTCCTCTCTAAGGGAATTGTCAGATGCATTTCAAGGCGCAGTCTTCCTCTGGTGGTCCTTTCTGAGCATACTACACTCTTTTGGATACCTGGTTTAAAGAAGGTTTGATGACATCCTGGTTGTTGGCTCCCTCTGGTGGTCTTCGATCAGAATTCGGTCATTCAGAAGCCTGGCTGACATGCTGTGATTCCTGTCGCTGCCCGTCAGAAAACCCGGGTCCAGATGTCCATATCCAGATGATTTTATCATTCACATGCGCATAATATTGCGCTATCTGGTTAGTGCAACTCACTCCCACACACACCACCAGTGTCACGATTATTGTCTTTCATCAGACACAGACTGTCACCGTTTATCACCAATTGATCTATGAAGCATTGAATTAATGAACTACTCATTTCTAAGATCTTATATACTTTATTTATTGCATTCTCATGTATTCAGGTATATTATTTTCATCTTAGCGCTGCATGTTATTTTTCAAACTTCCTAATATGGTTTACAAAGTTTAAATAAAACGTGCTTAAGTTTCATCACATATTATATACTAGAATAATAGTACACACCCTATAGGCTGCATTTCAATGATTTAATAAGTGTCACTGCTGGGTTCCAGATCTACTCTCTTCATTAAATCCATGTCCCATGGTTGTCTATGTCAAGCAGAGCACTAGGCAGCATCGTAGTGTTGTTCATTCATCCATCCATCCATTTAGTTAAATGCGAGCAGTGCAGTGCATCACCAGGGTAGGATTCTTAATATATATATGTGTGTAATTTTTTACTTATTTATTTTTTATTTTCATACTTCTTATGGTTCTTATGATTTTATGATTGTCACTAGTTTCAATGATTTTATTTATACATATATATTTATATATTTTTATAGATCTTTTGTGTTTACTTATACTATGTCAATTTCCCTTGTGACCCCTCCACCTGCATATGGGAGTGTCCAGGACAGCCCATGTGACCTTTGGTTCAACTAGTAGTGAGCATATAAAAGAGGGAGCAGACATTTGGTCAGTTGGCGCTGAGGAAGAGGCAAGTCCTTGAAACGCGTCAGCCTATTGGATGTCTACACTCCCTATTGCGGTTCTTAAAGTGGTGGACATAAGAACTATCTGAATATGGAATATGTGCCGGATCTTCTAACAAAACTACTGTAAGGCTTTTCTTAGTTAGGAACATGCCATTTTAAAAGAACCATACAGTCAGAAAATTGATGTAACTGATTTATTGAATTCCCCCAGCTATGTTTTCCACAGATTTTGAAGACATCACAAGGTGTTTTTACAGGGATATCTACCATTTTGTGTCAGCAAATCTTTAGTTCTGGCTGGGCTTCTGTATCCCTTTGTGTTATTTTTTGGGAGAAAGCTTTTTTATTGCATTATATAATATTTATTTTTCTTGCAGTTAGATATAAAAAAAGGTGTGGCATTTAGTGTTTCTTGAAAGTGCTTGAACTCGCTAAAATATTTGGGAGACTTTTTTCAGTGAAATAAATACACTATAATGTTGCAAGAGGGGGTGAGAGACACCACACACCACTACCACCACTACAACTACTGACTACCGGACCTTAGTCACAGAGGTGAAGAAGTGTTGAAAGACAATTCTATTTAATTGAATCTTTAATAGAATTGTTTTGCTCCACTCCTTTACCTCTGTGACAACGCTCCGGTGGTAAGGGCAAAATGCAACAGAGGGGAGTGGCTTAGGAGGAGTTCAAGGCTGAGGCCATTCACATTCCTCTACACCTGTTGAGCTAGTGGTGTGAATTTCTCTCATCCCTCCACGCTTCACAGCTTTCTGGATCAAGCACAAGACAGCCTGCACCCCTACATTGTTGTAGAAGAAATAAGATATACCTCTGCTTAAATCCCAATAGCTTGTAAATCTATAATCCATCAGGTGTTAAATGGGTGGGACCACATGTTACGCTGCAATACATGTTTAAGCTGGTCAGCTGCATCAAAGTATACCCTCTATGGTCAGTCCCTAACCTGCTCCACAAAATGCAAATGCTACACTGGATATAGTACCAATATGGTGCAATGGGGCAAGAAATGTGTTAATTGTATGCATTTGTGAGAGATATGTTCACAAACATATTGTAACTTCAGTTTATGTGAATTTATTGAAGTTTTACAGAACTATGCACAGCAGTAAATTCAGAAGCCAACTTATTTAGGCAAAAAGCAAAGCTAGAAGCTAGAAAATTAAGGACGATAATGGAGATCTGGCGTATTTGACCACTGATATTGCTAGGGTATTTAACAAATACCATAGCAAACTATATGACATAAATCAGAAACAGTTAAAAGTGGGGGAAGAGGAGAGAACAAGACAGAGGCAAAGGTATTTAAAGGAGGTGAATTTACCAATTTTAGGAGAAGAACGATGAAAACATTTAGAAACTCAGATAACGCAATCCAAAGGCCATTGAAGGAGACAGTTGCTAGGAAAAGTCCAGCTCCGGATGGGTACACAGTGAGATACTACAAAAATTTCAAGAACTAGTCCCCAAACTGAGGGTATATATTAATGCAATAGGAGAAGGAATGGAGATGAGGGATGAGTCACTGCAAGCATATATTACGCCTATACTAAAAGAGGGGAAAGATGAGACCCAATGTGTTTGTTAGCATCCTATCTCACTGTTAAATACAGATACTAAATTGTTCGCAAAGGTACTAGAAACTAGATTGAAAGACCTAATGCCAGAGAGGATTCATTTGGATCAAGTGGAATTTGTCCTCGGGAGGGAGGGAAGAGACAATGGGTTAAGGTCATTACTTCCCATACAGAAAAGCAAGAGAGAAAAAAACCCTGTACTGGTCTTGTCAGTTGATGCAGAGAAGGCTTTTGATAGGGTAGATTGGGGCTTTATGTTAGACACGTTGGAGATCCTGGGAATTGGTCCCAAGATGAGAGAGTGGATAGGAAAGCTTTATAGTCAACCTTCAGCTGCAGTAAAGGTCAATGGTTCACTATTAGAGATTTTTAGGATGTATAATGGGACAAGACAAGGGTGTCCGCTTCCACCTCTGTTGTTTGTTCTATCCCTAGAACCCCACCTAGCAACAGTAAGATACAGTATAGATATAAAAGGGGTCTGGATAGGGGAGACAGAACACAAAGTGGCAGCATATGCAGATGATATGCTGTTCTATGTGGCTAACCCTAGGTTGACATGACCTAATTTGATGAAAATAATGAAATACTACGGAGAGATGTCAAACCTGTCAAACCTGAAAAGTAACCCGGTAAAGTCAGAGATATTACCACTTCCCGTCTGGCCATTATATATAAACGGCCAGACTGTGGCAGTGCAGGGATGGGTGGCCTTTTATAAACGGCCTCCCCACCTCCTGCTTGTGCGAGCTCCCAGGGAGCGCGCAGCACCGCAATCCGGTGCCCGCTGTGTCCTCCGGACACAGTGGAACACCGGTCGTCGTATGGGACCGCTGTGCGAGGTCCCGATCATGTGATCACTGATTGGCCAATCAGTGATCACATGAAGAGTAGTAAGCAAGATGTCACTTCTGACATCATTGCTTACTACATGTGAAATCTGTGAATGATCACAGAGGTCACATGGTACAAGGCTATTCACAACAGCCTTGTACCGTGTGACAAGCTGTGACCAATCACAGCTCACACAGTATTTCTCAAGGGCTGCAAGAATGCAGCCAGAGAGAAGGAGAAATTATTGCTTTTACAGGCTTTATGGGTGTAAAAGCAATCAGTGTTAAAAAAAAAAATCTTCATCACCCCCCACAAGTAGTACAGTGTCACCATGGTGACACTGTACTGCTAGGGTGACAGTATGTAAATAAATAAATAAATAAATAAAAAATAATATTAAAAAAAATATAAAAAAATAAAATAACAATGTAAAAAATTAAAAAAAAAACTATAATTTTTGGTTATAAACTAATTTGGGTTATTTTTTTTTTCACTAAAAAGATAACTGAATAAATGTTGGCCAAGATTTATGATGATATATTATTTATTTGCAAAATTTTATAAGGAAAACACTTTTTTGTCCAAAATATTTTTGGACATTTTCATTTATATAGCAAAAAAATAAAAATCCCAGTGGGGAGTAAATACCACAAAAATAAAGCTTTTTCTGTCTCAAAAAAATGCTAAAAAATTCATATGGGTACAGTGTTGCATGACCGCGCAATTGTCATTCAAAATGCGATGGCTCCAAAAATGATAATCATCCCAAAAATCCTATATAAATTCCACATGTTGCCTATACAGCTCCAGGGAGCCTATTTTAAAATAATTTAAAAAATGATATTGAGATATATTTGGGGAAATAAAAACAAAGAATAAGCTATGCAGTGTTATGTAGGGACAAGGATAAGGGGGGTCTACTAAATTTACTAGAACTACTTTTTAATACAAATAAAACATGGAAACATGGTACTTCCCGGATTTATAAAATTCTTAAGAAAATGGTGGGGGCTGCCCCGCCTTTGTATATGGAGAAATGGGAAAGGGAACTTGGAATAACATTTGATGAGCAACAGAAAAATAAAATATTTAGATTAGTACAAAGAGCGGTAGATATGAGGGTGGTGGAAATGAATTACAAATGTTTGGCTAGGTGGTATATTACACCAAGTGTGGCACATAACCAACAAATAGATAAATCACATTTATGCTAGAGAGGATAAAGGCACAATGGCACATACTGTATATGGCACATATATGGTGGGATTGCTCTAAGAACTCGCTGGCATTTCATCTGATAATGCGGCAAAGGGGTTGATACCTAAATTTTGGCAAGAGCAGGAAATACCAAAAAAAAAAGACTGGATAAGTAGGGTTGACTAAGTACATAAGATCTAGGAACTCTACCATCAGGAAGAAGATAGAATGGAGAGATTCAGAGAAAGGTGGAAGAAAGGGGATAAGTTCAAAGATCAAATTAAAGAAAGATAGAGAGGAGATAAGAAAGGGAGAAAGAGAAAGGTGCCTCGAGAGGGAAGAGAAAGGAGGAGGAGCGAGGAGATAAGAGAGAAAAATATTAGGGAGCGGAAGGGGGAAAAGGGGGTGGGAGGGCGAGGTTTTTTCTTTAGACTGAAGAGGTATAAGGAAATTGTGTACTGTTGAATATTTTGACATTTTAATGGTGTAATGTGATATACTGAAAATCAAGAAAATATATATTTAAAAAAAAAATTATATATATATATATATATATATATATATATATATAATGCAGAGAGCATACCTTGGCACTGCATCCAGGTCCAGCCCCTTGGTCAACAGAGACTCCTGTAACCAACAAAGAGTAAGGAGGGGGAGGAGATGAAAATGGCAAACCCAAATACTTCTGAGCATGGGAATGGACTCAACATAGGCTATAACCACATCTCGAATGTCCTGGAAAGTGCACGCCTTGCTGCCCTTAAAGGACCGGAGAAGTCCAAATACACTGGATACAAATAAAACACACCGAAGGCGCACTGGCCTAGTGCATTACCTTAAAAAACATTTATTGATAGAAATAATAGGTTTTGTACTCACAAATGACAATAATGTCAAAGGCACATCATGAAAGAACAGCACTGTCCAATCCACAGTACGTGACTGTCCACAATGGGAAGCCTTGACTTCTAACAGACTAACGCGTTTCGAGGACTTGCCTCTTCCTCAGAGTAGAGAGCAATCTTTTGGGTGTTCATTGCAACTTCACCTGGTTTAATTATTCCTTTCAACGAGAACAGGAAGTGTTTCATGGTTCGAGTCCTGTTAAAAATGGTGCCTTGTACAACTGACTAAACTGTGGATATGTTGGCACATTCTACTGTTTAGTTCCTAATTTTAAAATTACTGGAGGGGGTCCTGTTTAAAATGGGGCCTAGTACAAGTGATTAAATACTATGCATAAAGGCAACACAGTATTTGGTGGCTTTTGTGTGGCATAGTTACACTCTAATGTTGATTTCCATATTTTAAAATGGCTGGTGAGGGTTCTATTCAAAATCAGGCCAAGTACAAGTGATTCAGTGCAGCGTACCTAGGCAAAAAAATATTTTTGAGACATTTTTCAGCAAATAATATTTATTTATTGATTTTAACATGTCTGGTGGGGGTCCTGTTCAAAATGGGGCTTAGTACAAATGATTCAGTACTGTACCTATATGTACTGCAATGTTTAGTTTTTTTCAGTGAAAAAATTTTATTTTATTCTTGATTTCTAGCTTTTAAAATGCCTGGTGGGGGTCTTGCTCAGAAAAGGGGCTTAATACAAGTGATTCAATACCGTGCACATACAGTAAGAACAACTATTTTTGGTAGGCTTTTTAAGGAAATAAATGACACATTAAATTTGTTTTTCTTTTAAATAGCTGGAGGAGATCTTGTTCTAAATTGCGTCTAGAACAAGGGATGCAACATCTCACACAAAGGCACAACCATATTTGTGAGTATTTTTCTCTAAATACATTACTCACATTTTTTTTTTACTGATTTTAAAATGGTTAGTGTGGACCTTGTCCAAATTGGGCCTTGTATAAGTTATTCAATACTGCACATTTAGGTACAACAATATTTTGGGGGCTTTATTGGCAAATAGATTAATGTTGATTCTTATATTTTAAATTGGATGGTGGGGGTCCTGCTAAGTAAAGGGTCAATATTTTAGTAGCTTTTTAAGTGAATAAAACATAGTATAATTTTAAATTCAAGAATTTAAAATAACAGATGGGAGTCCCTTTCAAAGTGTGCCTATTTCAGTACATTCAGTACTGTGCATGTGTGCGCTACAATATTTTGTGGTGTTTTTAAGATAATAAATTACACTTTACAAAATTGATTTCCGGATTTCAAAATTGGTGGTGGTGGTGGGGGGGTCCTGTTCAAAATTGGACCAAATATTCAAAACTGTGCACATAAATAAATTACAATGTACACTGTAATGTTGAAAAGGGATGAGCTAAGTGGAAGGTTTGAATGGTTGATGGCTGGGGTAGAGTGAAGGTGTCAAGTTTCCCCTCCCCCCTTTTTTATTTCCTTTTTCTTTTTTACTCTCTCCAGCATAGTTTTACCCTTGCTCCCTCTTTTTTCCTGTTTCTCTTGCCCGTTCATGCAGAAACCAAAATATCAGTTTCTACTCTCCTTTTTCCCCTTTTGGGTGTTGAATCCCAGAGTTTTATCTTCTTCTAATTTCCTATTTTTGTAAAAATTTGCTGGCTTAATGAGATTGTTCCAGTTTACATACTGCAGCCTTTCATTGATTCCCACTGTGAAATACTGCATGGCACTTGAATTTGTGCTTTCATCGTGCCCGATAGCATATCACGACATTTGTACACTTGCTGAGTATCTAAGCTGGCTGAGTGTTTCTGATCTATCAGTTAATTATATTGTTACTTATACTGTGAGAACTACAGTATATGATATTTCTCTGTAATTTTGCTCAAGTCAAGAAATAAAGAAATGTAAAATGTTACAGGCCACACACTATATAACGCGCTTTGTCAGTGTGTTGGAGTTAAGTGTGAAGGAGATATGACAGTATTGCAGTTAATAAGAGTTTGCAGTGTAGTGTGCTACTACAGCTATGCAATGCTATATACAACACTAAATGTAGTGGTGTATATTTCTAGTGATACTGTGCAGTAAATTGTTGTTTGTTTGGCTAGGAAAAGTGGAGTGTAAGCTAATCTGCATTCATTGTGCTTTCCTAAGAATCAGACTATTTTTTTATGTACAGTATGTCAGCAACTACTTTTTTTTACTGTGCTGCTGCTGTTTCCCCTTTTTTTATTAGTTCTTTTTTAATGTAGCATTAACATTATATGTAGCTGTACAGCCTGAGAAATGCCTGGGAATGTAGGGGATGTAGCCCCCAGAGACAGTTTTCTATTAAGCCATGGACCAGATTAACTACAAACCCCAGGAGACAGAAGAGCTGCAACAGAAAAAAGGGGGAGAGAAGGAAGTCTGGGCTTGAGGCAGTTGATTGGACATTGAGAGATGATTATTAAAGTGGGCTGCTGTGAGAAAAGATGCCTTCTGCAGAGTTTACCACATTGTCGGAGATACAGAGAGACTCTGCTGCCACAGAGGTCACAGCAGTAATAAATCACCAGAATGAGGTTCTGTGTCACTGCTGTTATCACCTGTTCTGTTGGAGGTCGTCAATGCTGAGTCCTGAGTCATAGCCAATGTCTATTTTTAGGACACAGATTGGGCACTTACATTTGGCATTGGAGGAGTCTCCAATGCTGTAACTGTGGGTCCCAACAATTACCAGCACACTGGCAAATAGCTAGAGTTTGGAGAGATTAACAGATCTTTAGTTCCCAATACTACCTCTTATTTAGAGCATCCCTGGTTTTAGGGTATAGGGGTAGAGATGTTGATTCCTCAAACAGTTTAGGTAGCACTTCACAATTTAAAGGGAGACAGTACAGTATCAGAGGCGGACTGACCATTTGGAAACTCGGGCACTGCCCGAGGACCTGGGGTCAGTAGGGGGCCCCATGAGATGCCGCTGGTACCTTTTTCAGTTTGGGCAAGGACACAGGGGCCCCATGATCCCCTATTTCCCGGGGGCCCCATGAGTTGTCAGTCCGCCCCTAGTACAGTTACAATACAATAAAATACAAGAGGGTTAAAAGGGCCCTGCTTATAAGAGCTTACAATCTAATAGAGTGCGGCAAGTGGTACAAAAGCTTATAACTGTGGGGGAAGAGCTGATGGAAGAGTTAAAAGTTCAGTTGTTAGTTGGTGGTATGATAGGCTTTCCTAAAGAGATGAGTTTTCAGGGATCACCTAAAGGTTTCCAAAGTAGGAGATAGCCGGTCAGATAATGACTTCCAGAGGATGGGAAAAGCAGATGAACATTGAAGGAGGAGACACGATAGCTTGACAGCAGAAGGTCTTAAGAGGAGTGAAGAGTATGGTTTGGGTGTTATTTGGAGATAAGATTGGTGATGTAGTTTGGGGCAGAGGTGTGAATGGCTTTGTAGGTTGATTTTGAATTTTTTTTTCTGGACAGTCAGAAGCCAGTGGAGGGATTGGCAGAAAGGGGTGGCAGACACTGAGTGGTTGGTAAGGTAGATGAATGATAGAAAGGAGTTGAACCAGGAAAGACATCTTCTGAAGAAGAAGAATACTTCTTCTGAAAGACAGAATCTTGGGGGCCAAGGGAGTAGAGTTTATTGAGAAGGAGTGAATGGTAAACAGTATACGAGAGGCTTAGTAGTAAGAGTATGGAGTAGTGATTGTTGGTTTTGACAGTTAGTACATCCTTGGTGAGTTTTTGTAGGGCAGTTTGTGTGGAGTGCTGCAAGCAAAAGCCAGATTGCAAGGGGTCATGAAGATTGTTTCCAGTGAGGTAGGAGCTCATACATTTGTAGGCTAAGCATTCTAAAAGTTTAGGGGTGAATGGAAGTAACAAGATAGGGTTTAGGTTGGTGGGGTCCAGTGAGGACTTTTTAAGTTTGGGCGTGAACTGTGAATGCTTTAGAGGGGAGAAGAAGGTGCCAGTAGATAGGGAGAGATTGAAGACGTGAGTAAGATAGAAGAGGGTGGCCATAGTAGTTTCGAAGGATCAGGGGTTTAGTAACCTCTTCAATAGATGCCAATTCAGATAAGGAAAGTGTTGAATGTGCTAATAGGCAGGGTATGCTGAGAGAGCAATAAATATTCCATCTTCTTTTTTCTTATTTATAATTTATTTTCATTGTTAATTTTCCAAATGGTACAATGCCAAAATGCTAAAAAAAAGCAAAAAAATATAGCAAATGAAATTCTGACTACATTATGACACAACCATTTTATACATACATATATATATATATATATATATATATATATATATATATATTGCATAAACTATAATTATCATATCAAATATTACACTTCCAACAAAAGACAAACTAATAAATATAGCAACAAACTGCTGTCCACACCAGAGAGCCATCAGAGATATTATTTAAATGAATAATCTTCATTATACGCTTTTACTATGACTTAAGTTTAAGATTACCCAGCCTATTAGTAGCATCAACTTTGATGTACCATTCTGTATATTTAAATGTTAACATTAATTGTTGTATCTCCTCCAAATCTAAGTTGTTTCCACCTCTTAAAAAAAGTGTTTAACTTGAAAATAATTTGAAAGCTCCACACATATTTTGCTCAATACACAGCAGTTTTTTCATATCTGTTATTAACTCAGTGACATATTCACATATTTCTGCATTTATAGAATAGGAATTTCTAATGAAAGGAATATATGCTCCATATATAAAATTAAACTGAGTTTCTCTCCACCACTCATTTATAATAATTTTCCAAACTTTATTATATCCCTCCAATACTTCTTTTTCTCCAATATTTTCATTGGAAAAATAAGCACTTCAGTTTTTAAACGTGTGTTTTTGACTGATTTAGAGAAAACATCAATCAAGGGATGACATACACTATATCAGATGTAAACTATTTGCCACTTCCAATCAACCTTTCCAAAAAGTGGTCCTAAAAGCATAATTCTTGTCATTGTAGCAAGACCCTAAATAGCTAAATATTTGTAGATAATAGAGATAATGCTGCCTTTGAATATTACATTTTGTAGAGATCTTTTCAAAAGACTACAATAAGTAAGGATTACTATGGTTTAATTCACCTAGTGCAATCAACCCATTTCTGCCTCTAGGTTTGAAAAGCTACGTACATACTCTCTACTCTATGAAAATGATAGATTATCCTGAATTGGCAGATACAGTTGCAAGAAAAAGTATGTGCACCCCTTGGGATTACGTGGAGTTTTGCATGAATTGGGCATAAAATATGCTCTGAACGTCATCTAAGTCACAGCAATAGAAGAACACAGTCTGCTGAACATAATACTACACAAACATTAGATGTTGCCATGGTTTAAATGCACATAACATGTAAACATTCACAGTGCAGGGAGGATAAAGTATGTGAACCTTTGGACTTAATAACTGGTTGACCCTCCTTTGGCAGCAATAACCTCAACCAAACGTTTCCTGTAGTTGCAGATCAGACCTGCACAACGATCTGGAGTAATTTTGGACCACTCCTCTTCACAAAACTGTTTCAGTGTAGCAATATTCTTGGGATGTCTGGTGTGAATCGCTCTCTTAAGGTCATGCCACAGCATTTCAATCGGGTTGAGATCAGGACTCTGACTGGGCCACTCCAGAAGGCGTTTTCTGTGCTTTTGCAGCCGATGTTTTGTTGAATTACTTGTATGCTTTGGGTCATTGTCCTGTTGCATCACCCATCCTCTGCGGAGCTTCGGTTGGCGGACAGATGGTCATACGTTTTCCTGCAAAATGTCTTGATAAACTCTGGAATTCATTTTCCCATCAATGACAACAATCCGTCCTGGCCCTGAGGCAGCAAAGCAGCCCCAAACCATGATGCTCCCTCCGCCATGTTTTACAGTGGGGGTGAGGTTTTGATGTTGGTGTGCTGTGCCTTTTTTTCTCCACACATAGTGTTGTGTGTTCTTCCCAAACAACTCAATCTTGGTTTCATCTGTCCACAGTATATTTTGCCAGTAGTGCTGTGGAACATCCAGGTGCTCTTTTGCAAACCTCAAACGTGCTGCAATATTCTTTTTGGACAGCAATGGCTTCCTCCGTGGTGTCCTCCCATGTACTCCATTCTTGTTTAATGTTTTCCTTATTGTAGATGTGTCAAATAAAATGTTGACATCCCCCCTCCCATCCATACCAAGTCCTTCAGGTCTGGTATGTATTTTGAGGGGAACTCCCACACCAAAATAAAAAAAAAATGGCATGGGGGTCCCCCCACAAAAACCATACCAGACCCTTATCAGAGCATGCAGCCCAGCAGGTCAGGAAGGGGGGGGACAAGTGAGCGCCCCCCCTCCTGAACCATACCAGGCTACATGCCCTCAACATGGGGGGGTGCTTTGGGTCAGGGGGGGCTCCCCCCCAAAATACCTTGTCCCCATGTTGATGGGGACAAGGGCCTTTTCCCCACAATCCTGGCCGGTAGTTGTGGGGGTCTGTGGGCAGGGGGCTTATCAAAATCTGGAATCCCCCTTTAACAAGGGGGCCCCCAGATACCGCCACCCATGTACATGGTCCCGATACTCATTCACAAAAAACAAAAAGTGTAGTGTGAAAAAACACAGGACGCGGTCTTTGACAAGTCCTTTATTAAAAGAAAAAAATTAAAAGAATGTCCACTGCAGTAGATCCAACGTCAATCATGATGCCCGCCGCCAGCACGAAAAAAATAATTTAAAAAAAAGCTCCACTTCCGACGATGGCTCCCGCCATCTGCCTGCTCCGGTAGTTTGACAGTTCTTAAAAAGGTAAGGGGTGGGGCCACCCGGGGACATCACCCAAGTGACCCTGACCTATGTGACATCATTGATGGCACATGGGGTGGGGACACTTGTGGAGACTTTTTTTAATTGTTTTTCTTGGGTCGGCGGCAGCAGGCATTGTGTCACGTACCTGGTTGGGGAGCCTGATGTAGGCAGAAGGCGTCCTCTTCCGACTCCCGCTCGGAGTCCCTGATAGTGGGAACAGAGGGCGCAGAGCCAGGAGTGGTATGAGTGCTGGGTAGATTTGGAGCTGACGGCAGTTAGCTGAAGACCCAGGAGATCCGGATGCAGGCCAGGTGCAGATGCAGGAACGTAGGTGCAGCAGCAGGCAGGTATGGCGGCAATCAGGATGCAGGCTGTGTGCAGGACTGTGGGTGCAGCGGCAGGTAAGTATGACTGTGACCAGGATGCAGGCCGGGTGCAGGACCGTGGGTACAGCGGCAGGTAAGTATGGCTGCCGTCAGGATGCAAGCCATATGCAGGTAAGTAGATGTTGCAGAGTCAGACAAGCCGGGTCAGTATTAGGTGAGCAGATTAAGTACAAGGGAGCAGGCAAGTGGATGGTCAGGGATAGCCGAGGTCGGTGCAGGCGGAGTTCTTTCTTAGTCAGGTCAGATCAGGATGCAGGTAACAGAATCAGGTAATATGTACAGAGACGTTGTAGACCAGAAGGCAATGATTTTACTATTCTGCAGGTTTAAATAGCTCGACTAGAGGTGATGCGTATGCTACTGCGCATGCGCAAGTTTCCGTGCTTCTGCTCATGCGCGCCTGCACACACCCGCGCCTGCGCACTCGCGCCGCCACGGCCCGAGGGGATCCGTCGTCGTTGCACGGCTGCACAGTGACAGGATCCCTGACACATTGTGATTGATGGATTTTGTGGGTTTTTGTATGGATTTTGGGAGCATCCCCATGCTATTTCTTTTTTAATTTTGGCGTGGGAGCTCCCCTTAAAATTCATACCTGACCCGAAGGGCTTGGTATGGATGGAAGGGGGTACCCCATGTCGTTTTTTTTTATTTATTATGGTGCCAGTTTTTAAATGTAATTACCAATTTTTTTTTTTCTTCACTATAGAGCAGAGATTCAGCTGTCACTTTCCCCCCAGCTAAATGAAAGGAAGTTTCCTTTTAGTTTATTTCCCCAAGTTAAAAGAAACAATGTTTCCTTTTAGTTTCTTAAAAGAAACAAAGCTTTCCGGGGAAAATGACAGCTAATTCTGTGAGCTATAGTGAAAGAAAAAAAAAGCCGGCAATTGCATTTAAAAATCGGCACTGACATACACTTTGTATAGCAAAAACAATTCATAAAAATTCGTAAACCGAGGCATTATTTTCAATGGATTTTCATTCGTAAACCAAAAATTACATTAACCAAGGCGTTTGTAAACTGACGTACACCTATATATTTCTTTGCTGCTACAAACTGGGTATTTTTTACCCAATTTCTATAGTGTATAGATGTATGTGAAATATAAATCGGTATCTTATAATTATACACTCTAAAATTCCCTGTGAAAATAACACAAAAAAGTTGCACGATCACCCTTGAAAGTCCAAAACAATTATATAAACCTTTTCAGTGTCCGTAAAAATATTAAAAACATAAAAAAAAGTCCAAAGCATTTTTCTCCAATTTCTGAATTAAATTCACTATGTAATTCCAATAATTGCCGTGTACCTCAAAACAAAGAAAACTCAATAGTGTATTATCCTCAATAAATAATGAACAAAAATATATTCATGAATAATATTATACAGTCAAACCAAAAAATTATTTCTGTGCAAAAACCACACAAAAACGTGACAACACTTGTAATGGTGAAACACCCTGTGTGATATTTATATATACACTTCTCCTGGAAGTGGCTGAATCACATACCCTTACCCTAATAAAATAATAAACCAGCCTTAAATGAATCCAAAAATCCAGAAAGGAATAGTAATCCACTGGAACCACAGGGATACTTTCTAATCCCAAAATGTTCACTCCAATACTCTTACCTTCTTATACTCCATGTTACTCATAGAAAGAAAAATAATGACCATATAGTGCAGTATGTTCCAGTAATATAAAGATCCAAGCTTTAATGATTGTGCTTACATATAAAAACCTTAAAATCACATATCATTCCCATAGCTCCACCTCAAGCAGCTTCTTGGAATGCCAGAATGTGATAAACCACACTTAAGATGGCTTTCCACCACTTCCGGTTTTGCATGCAACGTCCAACGTCACGTCCCTTGATGTGTTTCATCACTTCCTTGACTTCCTCATAAGGGGTGTCAATTATTGGAATCACATGGTGAATTTAATTCAGAAATTGGAGAAAAATTCTTTGAACTTTTTTGGTTTTTTTTTATATTTTTACGGAACACTGAAAAGGTTTATATAAATGTATAGATGTAACTGGCAGTACTTTGCTTTTTTAAACTTTTTTAAAGTTTATACGCAAGCCTGGAAAACTACAGTATTTTTCCAATACTCTCTCTTTAAACTAGGTGTGTAAGAGGATGTGACAGTAATGAAGTGTCATCAACATCCGGAATCAGGGGACCCAAACAGCAGCGGGAGGGGGAGGGAGGTATAAGTGCTTCATATACTGTATATACTGTAGGTAGATGTATAATACATGTTCCTGATATAACAACCTAAATAGCATGTCACAGAACTTATTTAATTGTCTGCTCAGAATCAATCATAGACATATCAAGACATAGCCTTACTTATGTTATTCAATACCAACTTTAAGTAGCACCTCTTGCTTTCGACCAGTTTTAGAATATTAGAAGCACATTAAACTGAATTGGTTTTCTTACTCATATGGGGGGGCTAAAATCCTATGTGGATCATAGGTGTAGGGTGGGGGTCAGCAACCAGTAAGTCACGGCCAGGTGACAGGTAGATCGTGGCTTGCTGACGGACCATCCCAGAGCCAAAGAGTGCAATGAAGAGGGACTACTTGTAAAGTTGGAGCCAGGGGCGGACTGACCATTTGGAAACTCGGGCACAGCCCGAGGGCCAGGGGTCAGTAGGGGGCCCGCTGGTACCTTTTTCATGGGATTTTTTGAGTTTGGGCAAGGACACAGGGCCCCATGATCCCCTATTGCCCGGAGGCCCCATGAGTTGTCAGTCCGCCCTTGGTTGGAGCTGTAGTAGGGAGCAAGAGATGCATAAGCCGATGCCTCATCTTTAGTGCTGGCTCCTGTCCCATGCGAAGTGATACCAACTGCACTCCACCTCTTATCCTGGCTAGTGGTCTCCAGATTGGTGCCAGCAGCAGGAAAGAAGAGATCTTCAGGTCAGTGTGGATCAATACACTGGGCATAATAGTATAGGGCTGCTTTAACACTGATGTGCTGCGGTTTCCCCACACCACGGGTGCAGTGCAGTGTACCTGTAACTTTCCTGTGGGTTTGCTGCACTTAGCTAGACTTCTACTATATCCTGCAGAAGTTCTGGTGCACTTTCAGAAAGTACACCACACTTGCAAGTGCAGTAGGCACTGCTGCTCCTCTCAAAAGCTATCCAAGTGTGCTTGACAGGTGGTGAGGAGGCGATGTGTTGCCACTTCACCACCTGATTTAAAGCCATGAGTGCCTTGCAATGCATGCAATTGTGACACTGTAGTATGGCAATGAGAGGTTTCGATCAGGTGTGAGAAGGCGACACTGTGCCCGGTGATCTTTGACTTGTTCCATGTTGTTCAGTTAGATCTCCACCACTTCAAGGTTGTCTACCCCTGGTATAGGAGATCTAAGAGATATACTGCAGATGGAAAAGGTAAGAGAAGTGGTCAGGGGATAGAAGCACTGGAAGGAAAGTTGGAAAGGTAGAGCAAGGGGAAGGGGAAACAAGGGGTGTGTTCAAAGTTTCCAAGGGATTTAATCCTTATTAGCAAAAAGGTGGAAGATGGGACCCATGGGTCCCCACTGGATAAATCTGTTAACCCTTGGACAAGATGTCCTTATGTTTGCTGAAGGTAAAATCTACCCAGTAGAACCAGTTCTTTCTTAACCTCTCAACTTAATGATTATATGTGGAGATGATATTTTCCATGTTATACAATTCTTGGAATTTTAGACACCACATAGTCAAGTGAGGGGGGGTTGCTCTCATTTAAGCAGGATGCATGCTCTAGTTGTGTTGATCAGGTGCAGCATAAGATAATTTTTGTATATACAGTCAGGTCCATAAATATTGGGACATCAACACAATTCTAACATTTGTGGCTCTATACACCACCACAATGGATTTGAAATGAAATGAACAAGATGTGCTTTAACTGCAGGCTGTCAGCTTTAATTTGAGGGTATTTACATCCAAATCAGGTGAACGGTGTAGGAATTACAACAGTTTGCATATGTTCCTCCCACTTCTTAAGGGACCAAAAGTAATGGGACAGAATAATAATCATAAATCAAACTTTCACTTTTTAATACTTGGTTGCAAATCCTTTGCAGTCAATTACAGCCTGAAGTGTGGAACGCATAGACATCACCAGACGCTGGGTTTCATCCCTGGTGATGCTCTACCAGGCCTCTACTGCAACTGTCTTCAGTTCCTGCTTGTTCTTGGGGCATTTTCCCTTCAGTTTTGTCTTCAGCAAGTGAAATGCACGCTCAATCGGATTCAGGTCAGGTGATTGACTTGGCCATTGCATAACATTCCACTTCTTTCCCTTAAAAAACTCTTTGGTTGCTTTTGCAGTATGCTTTGGGTCATTGTCCATCTGCACTGTGAAGCGGCGTCCAATGAGTTCTGAAGCATTTGGCTGAATATGAGCAGATAATATTGCCCGAAACACTTCAGAATTCATCCTGCTGCTTTTGTCAGCAGTCACATCATCAATAAATACAAGAGGACCAGTTCCATTGGCAGCCATACATGCCCACGCCATGACACTACCACCACCATGCTTCACTGAGGAGGTGGTATGCTTAGGATCATGAGCCGTTCCTTTCCTTCTCCATACTCTTCTCTTCCCATCACTCTGGTACAAGTTGATCTTGGTCTCATCTGTCCATAGGATGTTGTTCCAGAACTGTGAAGGCTTTTTTAGATGTCGTTTGGCAAACTCTAATCTGGCCTTCCTGTTTTTGAGGCTCACCAATGGTTTGCATCTTGTGGTGAACCCTCTGTATTCACTCTGGTGAAGTCTTCTCTTGATTGTTGAGTTTGACACACATACACCTACCTCCTGGAGAGTGTTCTTGATCTGGCCAACTGTTGTGAAGGGTGTTTTCTTCACCAGGGAAACAATTCTTCGGTCATCCACCACAGTTGTTTTCCGTGGTCTTCCGTGTCTTTTGGTGTTGCTGAGCTCACCGGTGCGTTCCTTCTTTTTAAGAATGTTCCAAACAGTTGTTTTGGCCACGCCTAATGTTTTTGCTATCTCTCTGATGGGTTTGTTTTGTTTTTTCAGCCTAATGATGGCTTGCTTCACTGATAGTGACAGCTCTTTGGATCTCATCTTGAGAGTTGACCGCAACAGATTCCAAATGCAAATAGCACACTTGAAATGAACTCTGGACCTTTTATCTGCTCATTGTAATTGGGATAATGAGGGAACAAACAAACACCTGGCCATGGAACAGCTGAGAAGCCAATTGTCCCATTACTTTTGGTCCCTTAACAAGTGGGAGGCACATATGCAAACTGTTGTAATTCCTACACCGTTCACCTGATTTGGATGTAAATACCCTCAAATTAAAGCTGACAGTCTGCAGTTAAAGCACATCTTGTTCGTTTCATTTCAAATCCATTGTGGTGGTGTATAGAGCCACAAATGTTAGAATTGTGTCCATGTCCCAATATTTATGGACCTGACTGTATATATATATATATATATATATATATATATATATATATATAGGTAGGTGGTAACAAAGGAGTCTGGTTGTTTAAGCCAAGATTTGCACAAATGCAAGATTTTCACAACTGTTTACTGTTAAATCACCATACACAAGAGAAGGACTATTCTGTACGATGTTGTTTATAAGAATTTATGGGTTTATTTTAAGTTCCGGGTTTTACTTATGAGTTGCGCAAACATTATTGTATGCACTGTACAGTATATGGTATAAAGTATTTCTGGCAATAACACATTTTGTTGCACAGCACTTTATTTAGATTTTTTTGATGGTATGTGGGAACACATATAGTGCCAGCAGCAGTATATTACTTGGAAAGATAAAATAGGCTTAGATAATTGCGCTGAAGTACACTCTGTACACTAGTATTTATGCTGCAAGAGTATGCACATCCATTAATGAGCTCTGAAGTTGAGGAGATGAGTATTGAGAGCATAGAGGGTGGGGACACCAGGCACAGAGAATCAATTGCTAGTGATGTTCCCACAGCCGCAGCATACTGCCAAGTTTGCTCTGGAAATGAGAAGGGAGGAGATGATGACGACTGTATCTGTGTGCCCCATAGAGTGAAGAAGGAAGAAGAGAAACAAAAGCACAACCCTAGCTCACAGAGGAGTGGAAGGAGAAGCCATTGTGTTCCACTGGATGACAGAACTTCAGAGATGCAGGGCACCACTGTCCCACAGTCCACTCCCAGAACTCCCTTATGTGCATCAGGTTGCACCATTGTTATTTGTAGTCTCTGCCTCGAGCATATCAAATGGAGCAACACCAGTGGCCGAAACATAAATTATGCTATCTATTGTTGGGGATCATATATTATGATATATGCTTTGGGCAATCCAAATTATTTTGCTCTCCCATAACATTTCTGGTTTGGGTGACGGGCTGGAGTTCCTCTTTACCTAGCACACTGGGAACTGTGTCTCCCCTCTGTTTTCCAGGGGTTGGGTGGATTGCTTTCCAGATGTGCACCAGCGCCATGTCTCATGCTAGGCGTGGTGTCAGCATTTGTGATGTCATGGCACCGGTGTGTGGAGTTCCATCTGCTACTACTAAGTGGTGGTATTGCAATTGGTGCCATACTGCCTTGACGGTGCACTCCGGCAGGGTGGGGGTGCTTCCCTCCTTATGGGCAGTGCTAGCATGGCGCTGGGAGGGACCCATGATTAGAGCTTTGGGATAAATGGCAGCGGCAGATCAACAAAAATTATTAAACACTGCATGCACAACAATATTTTGGAGTCTTTTTCCTGTGAATAAATTATAATTTAGCATAGAATTCTGGAATTTACATTGGCTGTTGCGGGTTCTGGTAAAAAAGAGTGTCTATTACAAATGATTCAGTAGTCAGTACTAAGAATGTATGCACAACAACATTTTGGGGGCTTTTTTATCATGTAAATTACACTCTAATGTTAATTTCTGGATTTTAAAATGGCTTGTTTATGTCCTGTTTAAATTATGGCTTAGTACAAGTCATTCAATACTGCTCATGTAGGCACAACAATTTTTCTAGGGCATATTTCAACTAAGTAATTACATTCTAATGTTTATTTTATCTTGGTTTTGGTTTGATTTATGCTGTTGGGATTCAATACAGCTATTGTAGGCACCACAATATTTTGAGTTTTTCGTACAGCTAAATATTTTATTTCTTTATTGTTAAATGTCTGATGGGGTTCCTGTTCAAAATGACACCTAGAACAAATGATGCAATACTGAGCACATAGGAGTTTCAACCTTTCAGGGGATGTCTTCTGCTTACATTTATACACTAATGTTGACTGGGTATGTTACAAAATGTATAATGCTCATATGCACTATATATTTTTGGAAATAAAGTGGACCTCAAAGTTATTTTTTTTTATTTTAAAATGGGGTTTTGTTCAAAATAATGCCTAATAAAAAATGCAGAAGGGGGCGTGGGTACTGCCTGTGCATATGGCAGCGTGAGCTCAGCGTTCTTTCGAGGGACTGAGCATTGCCGTTGACAGAGTGTAATACCAATTTTTTTCTTGGTGACTGTGGTCCCAGCTGCCTGGAGATCATTGACAAGATCCTCACGTGTAGTTCTGGGATGATTCCTCACTGTTCTCATGCTCATTGACATTCCACAAGGTGAGAACTTGCATGGTGCACCAGACCGAGGGAGACTGACAGTTGTTTTGTGTTTCTTCCATTTGCGAATGATTGCACCAACTGTTGTCACCTTCTGACCAAGCCGCTTGGCAATATTTTGGTAGCCCAATCCAGCCTTGTGTAGGTCTACAATCTTGTCTCTGACATCCTTGGACAACTCTTGGTCTTTGCTATGGTGGAGAGTTTGGAATCTGATTGTTTGATTGCTCCTGTGGACAGGTGTCTTTTATACAGGTAACAAAATGAGATTAGCAGCACTCCCTTCAAGAGACTTCTTCTAATCTCAGCTTGTTACCTGTATGAAAGACACCTGGTAGTCAAAAATCCTGCTGAATGATAGGGGATCAAACACTTATTTTCCTCATGAACATGCACACCAGTGCATAATTTGTTAGACATGTATTTCTTTTGAATTTTTTGTTGCTATTCTGTCTCTCGGTGTTACAATACACCTGCCATTTGCTTTTTAGACTGATTATTTCTTTGTGAGTGGGCAAATATTCATAATCAGCAAGGGATCAAATACTTATTTCCTTCACTGGAAAAATGGCTTCAGACCTTTAAAATACATAGAGTATATCCTGATGTCTCAAGGATTGGGAACTTTCACATTTCTCCTTGGTACTTAACACCCTTTCAGATAGCCACTTTTTACCCTTCTAAGTCCCCTCTGTTGGTGCAATTGTGGTCACATAGGAAATCTCTACCATATACTCTGGTCTTGTAAGAGTCTCGCTAGCTTCTGGAACCAAGTAGTTGGCCTTATTTTCTCTGTTACTGTTACTCTTATTTCCTCTGTAACTCCACCCAATTCGGCCTTAGCCATTCAAAACTTAGTAATTGAACATTTCCTACCTAATTATCACCTGACAATTGCACATATGCTCTTGGCCTCCAAATCAGTAATAACCAGACACTGGTGGAAAGACATAGCTCCTAATCTGTCTAAGGCAATTGCCTCCATCAAACTTACCTATAAATATGAAAAGTTTGGCTACATGTGGAAACCGTGGACCTCATGGGTTAACTACTGATGTTTTTGACAATGTATTGATATTATAGTTGATTCTATTTGTTATTTTCATGCTACCAAGCACAGGCCCTTTTGGCTTCCATTTTCTAATTCAGACATTATATGTACCTGATGTACTTTGTACAATATTTGTATGTTATTTCATACTCTGCTTCTTCATTTTGTGCTTATATGCAAAACCAATAAAAAAACTATTGAAATGACAAATAGTGCATAGTACAAGTTTACCAGTGATTAAATACTGTGAACATAGACAATACAATATTTTGACGCTTTTATCATGAATAGTTAATGTTGCAATATTGATTTCTTGATTTTAAAATATTTGGTGGAATTCTTGTTTAAATTAGGGCCTAGTACAAGTCAACCAATACTGCTCATCAATACACTACCATATTTTAGGGGCATATTTTAGCTAGACTAATTACAATCTAAGATTTATACATTGCTTTTTAAATGAGTTACTGTTCAAAATGAGGCCCAGTAAAAGTGATTAAAAATTGCTCATGTAGGCATTATTTTAGGAGCTTTTTGCGTAAAAAAAAAAACTCTAATGATGATTTCTTAATTTTAAAATGTCTGGTGAAGGTCCTGTTTAACCTCTTGGCGCCGGCCGAATGCAAATGTGCGGCCTCCCGGCGTCTGGGCCTAGAAGCGGCCGCACATTTGCATTCTATTAAAAAAACACATATGTGCTGGGAGCACGCGCCCTGCACACTCCCGACACACACATTCGGTACTCATGTAAAGGTCCCGATCTCCTCTTTCGATCGGGACCTTTCCCGATCATGTGACTGCGAATCACAGCGGTCACATGACAATAAAAACCCCACCTCGCCTCCCGGCTTCTGGAACCCTTAAAGGGCCGGGAGGCGCCAGCACCAAGGGGTTAAAATGGTTTAAGATTAAGCACATAACTACTGCAATATTTTGTGGGCTTTTTGGAAAGTAAAATAACATTCTAGTATGGGTCTCTTGATTTTAAGTAATGTTATATTGTACACATATGTACTAAAATGTGTGGGGGCTTTTTTAGTAAATAATTAAACTCTAAAGTTATTTCTAGATTTTAAAATGCCTGGTTGAGGTCCTGTTTAAACTACAGCATATTTCAGCTAATTATTTAAACTCCAATGTTGATATCTTGATTTTTAAATTGCTGTTGAGGTTCCTGTTAAAACTGGTACAAGTGATTTAACCTCCCTAGCGTTATTCCCGAGTGTAGCTCGGGGTAAAGTTTCAGTACCAAAAGCGGTAACCCCGAGCTACACTTGGGCTTACCATGCGGTGTTGCACAGGAATTTCCTTGCAGCGCTTACCTTGTCCTTCGCTCCCACGATGCGTCCCTGCAGCGTCCCCGGCCATCTCCTCCGGTCGATGCTGGCATCCAGCTTCCATGTTCCGGTCCCTGTGACATCGATATGTACGGCCGCAGGAAAAGGCGGCAAATTTGCAAATTTTAAAAAATGACATTTTTTTAAAAACGATTATTACATAGTAAAACATTACCGTATCAAAGCATTTCACATACATTTTGTTCCTACTGCTTTGTCCTGTGCCCTGCCTGCATTTTGACTGTTCTTTCTGCCTGGAAACTTAGAAAAGTCCATGGCGTCCAAAAAGCATCCCTTTATGTCAAAATCGGTTTTAGATTGGCTAGAGAACAGCAATAGTAAATCAGAACCACTTGCAGAATTGAGTGATAATGATTCGTGGGGAAATTCGCTATCAGGCACTGAAAACAATTTTGCGACTTTGCTCAGCGATGTGCGAACTTGGCGCTATATTTCAAATTTCACTGTTTTGGGTTT